>NC_065921.1:23334848-23640205 GCF_024586455.1 Bactrocera neohumeralis
GTTCTCGATGATTCCTGTTTCGTTATACACGTAAAAAAATCGGAAAAACTCACTTCAAAGTTATCCTAGAAGTTATCTTGTTAGAGTGGATCATCACAGAGGATCGTTTCGAAGATTAACTGATCATCAGCCGAAGAAACAGTCGTGTTCGCCCGCCATTAATTTCTCCTGAAACCCAAACTTAATTATAGTGTTAATTGTATGGTAATTGTTGCTTTCTAGAAAAAAAGAAAATTTTTATTAGGCCAAAAATGGAGGTCTAACGACAATAACAGTTTTTATTCCAAAACTCAACAGTCAATATTTTCAACGTATTATCAGTCAACAAACGGAAAAATATGTATCGTGTCAAAAAGTACACGGAAATTGAAAATAAAACACAAAATATTGAATTATTCATCAATATTTATTTGATCGCCTTCAAAGTAATTCCCACTAGATGTTGTACACTTACGCCAGTCCTCGAAACACTTTTCATAAGCAGTTTTTGGCATGGCGTTCAGCTGCTTCAGCGAATTTTATTTTATCTCTTCGATCGACTGAAAACGGGTTCCATGGAGCGGTAATTTCAGTTGGAGGATCAAGAAAAAATCACTCGGTGCCAAATCTGGTGAATATGGTTGTTTATCAATGGTATTAATTAGGGTTTTTCACTTTCAAAAAATTGATTTTTTTTGTCTTATCTTATTGTTTAACATTTCAAGAATATGTCCTTAAAATTTTAAGTCGATAGAAGTAATATTCTTAAAGTTATCGTCTTATTAGTCTCCTGGCCTTTAACGCTCTAACTCTAACAGCTGAGGGCGGTCGGGATAGAAGTGCAGCTTTAGGCGTGTTTTTCTCAAAACTACTTTTTCAAAGTCCGTGTTCAATGTCATTTCAAAACTACTTGATCGATTCATTTCAAACTTTGAACACATTTTTAACATATAAAATACCGCCCCCCAACGTTTATAAAATAATTTTTTTTTATTTCCACCCACAAAATGGTTTTTTCACCCACAAAATGGCGAAATTTTTAGTGGAAAATAACAGTTTACACTTTAGATGGCCATCAAAAATTTTTGAATGCAAAAAAAAAAAATATCAGAGAACGTTGGGGGGGAAGATTTGATTATAATTTGACAAATTTTTCTTGGTTTTTTATTTTCGGATAATTTCTAGCCGAGTAATGGTGAACACCGCAAAGTGTTTTTTTTTCAAGACGCTCTGGGGAAAGCACTGTTATTTCAAACATGTGATTTTAGCACATTTTCTCGAATAACTATAAGTTGCTTTGGAGCGAGATGAACTAGGTTTCAAAAACGTTTGCTGATGCCAATGTGCCGAGGTGAACTATAATGATCCGACAGAATCTTTCCTCAAGGATGAATTTATCTTTTTTCGAAAATAAATGTGACATATCAATTGAAAAGTCCCCGAACTAATATAGTAAAACACGTTTTTTTGGCAGAATTTTTTTTTTTTTATTCAAATTAGTTCCCTTCATGGGTCATACACTGATTATAGCGACACTTAAACTTTTCAATACCAGTTTGGTAGTACGCTTTGTCTTTTGCTTCAAAGCGGGTACATCATGTGCAGTCCACATGGATGAGTGTCGATTGGATTTCGGAGTGAAATGATGGATCCATGTTTCATCCATTCTTACATATCGACACGAGTTAAATGGGTTTGAACATCTCTAAACACTGCTCCTAATCATCAACTCGTTGTTGTAGCGACAGAAAACATTTCTGATATAATTTCTTGGCATGCAGCCGTGTTAACAGTCCTTGGCCGGGTTCGTTACGGTTACGTAGACTCGACTGTGGTGGCAATTGATCCGTTGCCCGTCGTCGTTGTTTTTGGTCAAAAGTGATCTCGCGCGGCACCTACTTTGCACAGAGCTTTCTCATACCCAAACATTCGTGAATGATAAGATATACAAATGCAGTTGATATCCTTAGAACCAGCTATTTCGAACAACTTCACATTGCGGTCATCCAAAATTATTTTATGGAGTTTTTCGATGTTTTCCTCCTTAGCATACCAATCCTCGATGGTTGACTTTCCAGACAGAGGCAGTGTCCGGAAACTTATTCCTTCAAAAAGTAATATAACAACACCCGAAATTTCGTTTTATCCATTTTTTTTACAGTAACAAAAGTTGCTTCACTCAAGATGATAACATTCACAAACTAATATCTGGCAGCTGTATATGTATATGGACTCAAAACTCAAAATCAAGGATCACTTGGAAAACACGACATGCAAAGCAAATAAAATCTATAATGTTTTATCTAGAATGATTGCAAATAAAGGGCGTCTACCGCATCAAAAAGAGAAGATAAAATCAAAAGCATCAAAATGTGACAGGAACGGTGGCAAACTTCATGTAAAAATGGTGGACCCACAGACTAATTTCGAACATACATTCGTGAATAGATAGACAACATGGGGTCTTAGATTTCCACCTGATTGGGCGACTGTCAGTCCCAACAATAGAGGTGAGTTAAATGTATTCTCTCCCATGAAGAAATACTTTTGATCTGTTAATGTAACTAGAAAGCTCCAAAACATTCTTGTTTTCTAGACATTTTTAAATTTATCTTTGTATAAAATAGTTCATATAAGTTTTCAATTATAATTTTTTTTTTCAAAAGAATTTTTTTTTTATAAAATTTAATTATTTTCTTGCCTTATTGCCTACAAAATTGGCATAATTGTGTTAATTCAAGTTATTAAAAAAAATCTAACTTTGAACATAATTCTTAAGCATTAAACTAAATGAGTTTGACATTATGCGCAGTAGTTACCACTTTGGGTTGAAGTTCTGCCATCGGCCAAAATCCGCCAATTGCCACCCTCGCGCCATTAAATTGTCTTTAAGTGCACGCTTCAGCGCCAAGTCAAGTGCCAGCGACACGACAACAATAAAAGGGAAGAAAATACTTATAAATAGTGAGTATTTTTTTTCCATTTTCGAAAATTACCACACTTTGCTGGCGTAGAAGAATCTTCCAAATTATATGCTTGAAAACTAAATTTGTCAAAGTAAAGTGAATTTCATAGGCATATACTATATCTGAGTGTATGTGCTGAAGTCAAATGAAATGCCAAAATTTGAAAATAATTGCTTTTCGCTTTGCGCACTTTTGGGGGCGTCGCAGCGCTGCACATGCGCATAGACGCACATCCGGTGTTTGTGTTCGAATATTTAGTTGTACTTTAGTTGCTAGTTTGTTGTTATTTTTTTTATCTTTTTTTGTAGTTTTTATATTTTTTTTGTTTATTTTTTTTTTTTTGGTGTTTTGCTCCTTGATGGCCGCTTGCTTGACTGTTGTGTCACCCCGAAAATTTAGTTGTGTCACATTAAAAAGCAATTATCACCTTAAATTAACCACCGCAAAGCATTGGAAAAATTTTGTGCGTACAACTGCGCATATGTGTGCGTGTGTGTGTGTGCGTATGATTAAATGTTGCGCGTTTTTTCTCGTCTGTAAATTGTTGTGATTGTGCAACTTGACAAGCCAGCGTTCGTACATTATTATTATTTGTCAAAGCTATTATATATTTTTTCAGGTGTTATTTTGTGCGCTTTTTGAAAATGTCACTAACTCTGAAATTTTTTTGTAATGATTTTTTAACTGCGAACTCGCGCGAACCCCAAAATTTTGAGAAATTTACTTGTTGCTTTTAAGTAGTTGCTTTTTTTTTGAGTTTAATAATACTTAAGTACAACTTTATAACGCATTATGCGTACATACATACATACATAAATGTAAATATATAGTATGTACATATGCACCTACATATATGTATGTATATGTGCGCACTTGTCATGCAAATGACCCTAAAGGGTGCGCACTTCTAATTCATTTTAAATTATGTTGTACTTCAGTTAGTGTTTTTTTTCGTTTTTGTTGTTGTTGTTTCAATGCTGTGCGCTTTTTAATTTCACAGTTGATAATTTTCGCTTCACACCTAATAAATATGAAAATAAATGCACACACACAGGCACACTGGCTCAAAAATATACTTGTCAACCGCTCACCTTCACTATACATTATATACATACACATGTATATATGTGTTTATGACACTTGTTGCGCACCCTTTGCTTGAAAATTTACGCTGTGCGTTATTGTTTACAAAAACAAAAATTTTTCCAATTTTTTTTTTAGTTTTATATTTATTCAACTCAGTGTCACTTGTCATTTGTCAGCGCGTCATTTTTGATGGCTTTTTATTATATTCCATATACATACATATACACACACACACACTTGGCAGCAGCTAAAGCGCAGTGTTGTTGCGTTTATGGTTTTTGGTTGGCTGTTTGCGCTGTGCTTGTTAAATATTTGAACATTTTAATTTGTTTTACCTTAAACAAGCTTCTTTTGTTGTTGTTGCTCAGTTTTTAAAAATGGGTGTGAATGTGTTTTTACAAATGCTCATTGGGCGGGAAATGAGTTTGACAAATTTTCTAACATTTTTTTATGGCGGAGCTTTTTATATTCGTCTAAATAATTGTTGTGATCGCTGGACTTGCACTAACAACACATACATATGTACGTATGTGTATAAATATATGACATATACTCGTGTATGTAAAGATTTACATACATTTTGGTGCGTTATGAAAGCCCGAAAAGTACCCAAAAGGGGCACTTTTGATAGGTGTTGCTCAAATGTTTATGCTCATATATACGTTTTTTGTTGTAGTTGTTGTTATTTGCTGGTAAATTAAAGTAATTAAGTAAATTTTTGATAATTGCAGTTGATTTGGTTGGCTGCAGTGATCATAAAAATTATATTGTTACACATACATATGTATGTACCACATACACTACATAAAAATTTAGATATTTCTAAAATTAGACTAAATTTTCTATTTTAGTTATATGGAGGTACTTCGGCTGGACCGAAGCTTTAATAACTTTTACAGGTATATTTTTGTAGCAAAAACGGTATAAAAATATGTTTATTCTGATAATGCTCCCATCTGAACTGTGTCTTAGGAGAATGCACGGATATCTTAAGCAAATAAAAAAGTATTTCTTACAAGGATATTCGGTTCGTATGGCAGCTGCATCCTATAATGATCCGATATCGGATAAGCAGGTTCTTGTAGAGAAAAGTTTGTGCGAAAATTTTCGGATTGATATCCCAAAAACTGAGCGACTAGTTCGCATATATAACGTATTTTTCAATAAGAAGTTCTTTATTCTTATGAAAGTAGATTCGATGATGGAACTCGATTTCTTTTGCATGACCACCACGGGAACGGTTGCAGAAGTTCAGACGCTGAACCCAATTTTCGACAGTTTTCAAGCATAATTCGACCGATTCACAATTCTACAATTTCACGTTCGATATTCGTACGAAGTTCATCACTGGTTGCTGGCTTGTTGGCATAGCCCATAGACTTGACGTAGCCCCACAGGAAATAGTCAAATAGTCATAGTGAAATCGTCAAATCGCACGACCGCGGCGGCAAATTGACTGGGCCAGCTCGTTAGATAAAACGTTCAACAAATTTGGTTTTCAATAAATCGATTGTGACATCCGCTGTTTAGCTTGTGACGCCGTGCTGTTGAAACCACATATTGTCCAAGTACATATAATCCAATTCGAGCCAAAAATATTGGATTATCATTGAGCGGTAGCGATTTTCATTCACAGTAACGTGCCGGTCTTGACCATCACGGAAAAAGTGCGGCACAATGACGCCACCAGTCCATAAACTGCACTAAACCGTAGTTTTTTCGCATGCAATGGTGACTCAAGGAGTTAGTCTTTTTCAATTGATGCGCTAGCGGCAGCAATATTCTCGACACTACGGGCACTTATGTGCTTCATTGACATGGGAACATTTTGTACTGTGCCTGTGAATTTAAATTGCTCAATTGTTGATCTACAGGACAACTATGACAACCATAAATTGGACGTAGTGCTCTTAAAGTTGTGGCCACTGACTACGAATTCATCGTTTGCAGTCCCTATCGGTTTACTTTTGTAGCGTCCCTATTGCGAGCCCCTCTACATTATTTGGAATTTTCCAATACCAAATTATCAAGAACTTCGTAATTGAACATTTATCCAACACAGGTTGCAATATATGCTACCATTGCCTTATATTTTCATATTTCCTTATGAAAACGTTCTTCAAATAACATATTTTAATGTAGCATTAGTTTTAACAAAGCGATTTTTTACTCTGTCCACACAAAAATATACTTAAACTCAAACTCTATTGGATTGAAAGAAGTTAAAAAAGTATCAAATTTTCACCCTTAACTGAGAAAAGAAAATAAGCACGGTTAAATAGAAAAGTAAGGTTTTAATTAATCAACAAACAATGTTTATAACTGTCAGAATCACGAACAGAGAACGTCAATATACGTTGATTACATAATCAAACGAATGAATGGCCTACAAAAGACTTAAGTAAAGAACTTGATATATTTATTAGCACCAATAATAATTAAAGTTCTCAAAACAATAATTAAGCACTTTGCAGTGAACTAGTCAGTAGTGAACAAATCACCGCCATTTAGGAGAAAAGCCACAATTTCAATGAGTTGTATTATAAAATTCTCAGCTGTTATGTAAGTTGCTTTGAAAGCACGAGAGTGGCAAGGGCAATGCAGTTTTTTATAGCGAAGCAACAAAGGGTGCTATATAGATATATATATACTTTATATAGTATTTATGCGATATAATTTCGCCACAACAACTCACTTAAAATGGGGTATCAGCGTTGCTGCTTCGCTATTCATACGGCTTGTGTAACAGATATACGTATCATTATAAAATGGGGAGACAAAGGGCGTTTCAAAGCCAACAATAACTTAAGGTGCAACATGTAAGTGGAATATGTATGTATATATATGTGAGTGTATATAATGCAAACAAATGCATATACATTATTTTTGTATATGCTAAGAAATTGCCTCTTGGGGTTCCCAGCGGCTTTGTTGCATTAGTAAGCAAGTGTAGCCCTAACAATGAGTGCAATCGACTTGCCAAGTGCACACAAATACTCATATGCATATTGTATATATGTAATTTCAGTATTAAGTAGTCGCACTGTGACAGTAGCATCATTAAGATTTAAGAGCTTTTCGCATGCGCGTTTACGCTTGCATTTTTGTACATATAGCTGCCTTTGTTGTTGCGCTACTTACATAAATAGAGGTCATTCCACGCCAAGTTTGCTTAAGATATGAATATATGTATATATATATATATATATATATATATATATCTTGATGTGAATATACGCTTTTAGAAAGTGATCCATTTTCTTCCGCTGGGCCGCCTGCAGTGGCAACAATATTAAAAGCCTTTTACCATTAAAAAATATGGCAGAAAAAGTGTTTTAACTCCCAGCGGCGAAAGGAAGCACATAAATAAACAAGAAAATGTGTTTGCTAATCACAATCACTCCGGCTGCCGTTCACTGCATAATAATGACGGTACACGCTGGATTGCAACTGTATTAGAAATGCACTAAGTGAGTTGAGTTTCACTTATTTTGGTGCAGAAAGTTGAAATGATAAGCAACTGCTATTGAGTTAAGTACTTTATTAAGCTTACTATGGGTTCGGATTTGATTGAAACTTTAGCTAAAAAAAAAAATAATTCGAAAAAAATTTTTCTTTGGTGAGTTTAGTAGCAAACCTTACAAAATAATAAAACAAAACTTAAACTTCGGTTACACTGAAGCTATAACACCCTTCACAGCTGCATTTCTTAAAGCTTAAGTGGCATCAAAGAGTATTTTTCTTGATATTAATGGTTAAGTATATATGGCAGGTATATGCTATATTGATTCGATCTGAACAATATGTTCGTAGATTGCAGCGTTGTGTTAAAAAACAATATATACAAATTTTTTTCTAAGATATCTCCGAAAATAAAGAAGTTTTCCAAGACAAGAATTAATTTTGATCCATCAATTTGTATGGTAGCCTTATGATATAGCGGTGCGATCTTAAAAATATATAAGGAGATTGTAGCGATTTCTAAGATAATAATCACTGCGAAATTTTGTGTAGATACCTTGGCAAATAAAAAAGTTTTCCATACAAGGACTTGCGTTCGATCGATCAGTTTCTATGGCAGCTATATGCTATAGTGGTCTGATCTGCACAATTTATTCGGAGATTGTAGCTATGCTCAATTCAATAATTTATGCCAAATTTCGTAAAGATAACTTGTCAAATGTAAAAGCTTCCCATACAAAGCCTCCATTTTGACCGACCACTTTGTACAACAACTTTATTCTATAGTCGTTCCTATCAGGTCGCCGTGTCCCCGAATTTGTATAACAAACTTCATGGCAAAATTTATACACTCTGTGCAGGGTATAAAAAAATTTCTCTATTTTCTATCACTTCAAACATTCATCGTAAAACTAAAGACTTAAGCAACAAACTTGCTTTCATTTCAACTCTTTAATAAATAAGTTATCGCTATAATATCAATCACATTGGGAATTGATACACTCAGCACTACTAACAGCTACAAATAACACTCTATTGTAGCTAAAAAAAATAATGACCACTCGGAATTCAATTTTAGTATTTGTCTCTTTATTGTTGACGTTCAAGTGTCGTTAAAGCAGTGCAATAACCAGCGCTTTGGGGACAAATGGCGATTCTCAGCATTTCTCGTAATTCAAGACACTATCTAGTGTACTACTAGCAACACTTAGCACTAATATCTATTGCCGCAGCAGCAGTGCCTCCAATTTAGCCATTAAAATAGCAAAGCGTACGAAGGCAAGGCACAATCAGCCATGAGCTGTGCAGTTGGCGGCCTAAGCGGCAACATATATTGCTGACAAGTGCATGATGATTAAATAAAATATATGTGGATGTACAAGTGATGCATTTTTGTATGTATATGAATAATAATAAAAAAGATTGATGCTGAAATCAAGCAGTTTAGCTTGGTGGCGCAGCGGCTAACTTCAATCTATGAATACAACGAGAAAACAGCGCGAGGTTCAATAACATAAGTCCAAATGATATACTAACAGCGTATATATATGTAGTTATACATACATATTTAGGTATATGAGTGCTTGTGAATGCACGTTAGGGTGGTCTAAAGCACAGCGTTTCCGTTTTAGTCATGCCAGCGAAGGTGAATATATCGTAAGCGCTAATAATGATAATTATCTAACTGTGTTTTTTTGTGAAGGAAGGCATAAATTTATGCGAAATTTTCCAGAAAATCATCAAAAATCCTAAGCCAACCAAGATTTTTTAAAAAGGTATGATTTTTTTTCAAAAACTGGAAACATTTTTTTTTTAATAAATTGGCCACCCAAAAGTATGCTGTTTTCTAAGAACGGAACTAAAATAAATTGGCCACTGGATCCTAATGCTCTCAATTCTACACTGCTGATTTAAAGGAAAAAAATATTTTAAAAAAATTTTGAAAATGTTTGCCAAAATATTTTCCACAAATAAATGAAAATTCTGTTATGAAAAATAAAAAAAAATTGGAGAGTAAAAAGACTAAAAGTTGTTGTCTTTTTATTCAAAAACTATTTTCTAAAAACATTTTTCGCTAGACATGACATTTTTTTTTGAATAAATAATCATTATTGTCGTCAACAAAATCAAAAATTGTTGTCTTTTCATCAAATTTGTTTTTTTTTCTCAAAAAATATTTATACTTAAATTTTTTCAAATATATCAGAGTGTATACTTTTAGTGAAACATTATTTTAATAAAATTTTTTAAATTATTGTTAAAATATTTTACGATGCAAAATTAAATTTTTTAGTAAAATAAGTAATTTTATAGTTTAAAAAGGCGAAAATTATTGATTTGGAAATTTTTTAGGATTTTTTATAATAAACTAAAAAAAATAATAAAAATAATATTATTATTTATTATTATAATAAAACTATTTTTTTTAATATTTAATATAAAATGATTTATTCTAAACTGAAAAAAACATGCTTTTTAAAAATATTTTAGGATAAAAAATTTACATTTTATGGTTAGTTAAATGGAAAATTATTTTCTTTTAACAATTTTTTTTGCAAATGTGTATAAATAAAGTTTTATAACAAACTCCAAAACTAGTAATTTTGATAAAAAAAAAATGTTTTTGAAAATATTTTAAAAATACTTTTCCATAAAATTTTTTTAAAAATATATTTCGAAAAATATTTTGAATTTTTCTACAAAACTACTGCTCCGAAATTTGTACTTTTGGTAAAAACATGCCTTTTAAAAATATTTTAAAAATATTTCTAGATAAAAATTTTTTAAAAATATATTTCAATAAAAATTTTTAGTTTTAATAAAAAAATAAATATAATTTACTTTTCTAAATTGTTTACTTTTGGAATTAATAATATTATTTATTATTACTTTAATAATATTTTCGATAAAAATTTAAAATTTTTTTATTAAAAAAATCAAAAAATAATACCTCTGTGCAGAATTTTAAAGAATGTTTTATACTTACTTTTATATGAATAATCTTAGAATGTATACTTTCAGTAAAAAATTAGTTTAAAATAAAAATTTAAAAAAAAATTTATTAGAAAAAAATGTATTACCACCTTAAAAACGCTCATCACACACTCAATCATAACCCTGCGCTCCATTTAGAGCAACAGTGGCGCGTTAGCCCATCCGCCGTTGTGCCGCAGTCCCAGGCGAGCAGTGCGAGTGCAGTAAAACTTAATGAATGAATCCATCAATTCAGCTAAAAGCGCCAAGCAACAACAACAAGAATGGTAGTGGATACTACGTACAGCGCCAACTAACGCTGGCATTTTTATAACTGCACAAGCTGTTCGTTGGCCGCATGAATGAATGGATTTACGCTGGCGGCCATGGCACAGCTGGATAGCACAACTTAAGTTGTCTTAGCCGCGCCGCTACGGACGCTTACGCTACAAATTATCGCGCGTGCGTATTGGCGACGCTTTGGCAGCCGTTCAATGGCAATCCGCGCAGCTGCCGCACATGCTTGTATGCACATATTCATACATATACATATATGTGTTACGTACGTTTACAGCTGTGTGGATGCGCTGTAGGTGATGGCTTGGCCGCTGGCTGCGCGCATCTTTGGAGCGGCGCACATTAAACGAAATCGCCGACCGACACTGTTCCATCGGCGCGGCATAATCTCGCTGCTGCCGCTTTCAATGAAATCATCGTAAAGAATGATTTATTTCAAATTAAGCATCGGCAATAAAGTCACAGCAAGCTGCGGTTGTGGCTAAGTCAGCTAATAACAACAACAACAAACGGCATAATGAATTGACTAACAGCGCGCGAGTGTTAACGCGTTGAAAGGAAGCGCGGGTGGTCGAGTGGAGGATTCAATTTGAATTCGCTCGTTTTTGAGCTCTTATTTTAATTTTTGTTTTGTTCAATAAACTTGTTAAGACGTTAAAACGACAGGATACAATTCATTTATCTTTATTAAAAGTAAAATTATTGAATTAGTCAACATGGAAGTTTACAAGTTGTTTATAAGCTCTATGAAATTGGAGTAATAAAGAATATGGTTTATGCATTTTTTTGTATTATTGTTTTTTTAACTACTAAATTTAATTTTTTCCTCAATTTTAATATTTTTATTTTTTAAAAATGTTAAATTAAGTTAAGGCCAATCTCTATTTAACTCCGAATACTTTAATTCTAATCTTTCTTTATAGCAGCTGAAATTTTAGGTGGAATGGTTTGATGAGGTCATAATTTGTTGGGTTATGTATTGGGTAATGTTACGTTAGGTCACATCGGGTATTGTATAAACCAGATGAAAATGATCCCCCGATGGAGCAGATGTTCCATTGTCCGACCATAAAGAAGTTCGAATAGATACTATATTATTCGTCTGAAGAACAACAGAGCGGTGGGGGCCGATGGATTGCCGGCCGAGCTATTCACATACGGCGGTGCTAGCTTCTTTGTTGAATATGGTCGGACGAAAGCATGCCTGATGATTAGAATTTAAGTGTGCTGCCCCAATCCACAAAAACGGGAGACCCCACAATCTGCGCCAACTACTGTGGGATAAGTCTCCTCAACATCGCATATAAGATTCTAACGAGCGTACTGTGTGAAAGACTAAAACCCACCGTAAACACACTGATTGGACCTTATCAGGCGTGGAAAATCAACAACCGACTGCGTAAACTGAACTAATTGGCATCAATGATGAGCGGCATAAGATATAATTCATTGCTTTCTCCAGACGAATAGGAAAGCAGAAATTTAAAAAAAATCTAATTTTTTTTTATATTTTCAAAGTTTAACTATTCAAGAATATGTGTACAAGAGGATTTTTCAAAAATCAAACTTATTTCCGTAGATAATTTCGTCTATTTTTCTGAACCGGCATCCACCAACTCAGGTTCGGCTCGAAAATCCAACAAAAGACTTTACGCGAAACTTTAAACGCGTTTTCTCGAAAACAAAGACTTTTTCGGAACGATCATTATTCATCACAACATCTGATGAGACCGGTTTACAAATTTTCGAGATAAAAGTTCTTTATAGGCTTGTCTATGGTCCTGGAACTAGCCCCATCCCGAAATTTTTATTTTTATTATTTTTAAAAAATGAAATAGTCAAGTGATCAAAAAATTTTTTCAGGCAGTCGCCATTTTGTGAAAAACATTTATTCCCACTTTTTAATAGTTCCGGCCATTGCGACATTATTCTAAATAGATTAACAATCTTTTTTTAATTTTTGAGTTCAGATAACTTCGACTTCTTCTTAATTGGCGTAGACCCGCTGGGGCGATTAAGCAGAATTAACAACAGCGCGCCAGTCGTTAGAAAGACGCTACGTGGCAGAAGGATATTCCAACGAAGAATCTCCAATTGGCGCCAAACAGCGAAAAGGGCGATAGTTGTCTGTTGTAAACTCGGCTATAACGGCGGTGTCTACGCCAATAAAGGAGAGCTGGATAATGCGCATTCATCCGAGACAACATGCGGTACACACCGTAACCAGAAGGCTGAAATCATGGGTGCTGGAACCCGTGGAAATTTTTAGAGACCCCCACTTCGTCACGCGCGGAATAATTAAAGCTGTTATCTTTTTAGTTCAATTTTATGGATGATTTTCTAAAATTAATAAATAACTAATAAAAAAATGGATAGTAAAAATTATTGAGACATCCTCAAAACGTCACAGTTTGGTTCATATTTCTTCAAAAATTAAACCGGCCATAATGATAATGACAAAGGAGAACGCTATAGCGTCATGATTAATGACTTGTTCGTGCCTGATTTGGAAGATGTTGATGTAGATGACTTCTGATTCCAACAAAACGACGCTACATGTCATACAACCAACGAAACAATCAATTTATTGAAGAAATATTTGGTTAGCGCCCATACTTAAGTTCTTATGTATGTATAAAAAGTTCTCAAAACTTCAATGAATTTTATTAATTTTACTTTAAAAAAAATCACTGATAAATGCTGTCAAAACCTTGTTTCCTCTTAAATCAAGTTATAGACCTCATATTCATATGTTGTCTATGATCAGGAACCAAGTATTCATGCTGAGGATTAGTGGCGGTCAGATCTTTAGCACCACTCATAGTTTGAAAAAAAATATTTGCAGACTCATTTCCCATATTTCCTTTGCTATAATATTCAAGTAGCTCATTGAAATCAGTATAATTGCATGGAAGCTAGATTTCTCTGCTCGAAATAGAGCTCGACCTCGGGTCACGCATGTTAAAAGCCCGCTATACGCAGCTGCCAAATTTAGTTCGCGCATTTCTATTCAAGGCAAGTGTAAACAGCCATAAATATCACACCAACTAGCCGCAGCCAACTTCACATCTAGACATTTTCTATTTTTCAAACGCATTAGGCCGTTGGCATGCAATTTTTCATTTTAACAAATTAACGAACGGACATATACGTAAATAAAAAATGAACATACATGTATGTGTGTGTATACTAGAGTTGGCGAAAATATAGACAAAAACTGAAACGGACTCGGGGTACATTTGTATATGCGTGTATTGCAATAAGTGTGTCGGGCACATACGGTAAATTCTTAATGGCGTTTGCAATTTGAATGACAAAAATCGCCGTTGGCAAAAATTTTTCATGTTGCCCATATTTAAGCCCAAACAGCAGCGTGTCGCTCGGCATTTGTGTGTATGTGCATGACTGTGTTTTGGCTAGCGAAATAACTCACTGACGGAATAATTAACTGGCAAAGTGCTGCTTTGTGCGCCGTTACTGCTGCTGGTGTTGCTAATTTGTGTGTGTGTGTGCAGGTAATAGGAGCGCTAAAATATTTTCTAAATATATCTTGAACAGGAAATGCTACTGTGGCTAAGGTTTATGGGTGAACAAGATAAAAGGTATAAAAAATAAGAAGCAGCCTTAAAGCTTAATGAAAATTTAATAGAAAATTTCTGGAATAATTTTTCAAAATATTAATGAAACCAATTCTTTAATAGGAAATATTTTACTTTTATTTACAAGTTTTTTTCATGAAAACGTTATTTTTATCGAAAAATATTACAAAAAAAATATTTTTCTCAAAGTATCATTTTCTATTTTTTTAATAAAAATTATAAAATTATTTTGTGCCATTTTGCAAAACCAAACTTTTAATGGAAAATATTTTATTTTTTATTTAAAAGTTTTTTCTTCAAATTTACAAAAAAAGCAATTTTTTTCATCAAAGTACCACTTTCTATTTTCTTTTATAAAAATTATGAAATTATTTTGCGCCATTTTTCAATAGTGCTTTCTTGCCATATTTTTTCAAAATATTAATATAATTTTTTTATAATAATATTTTATTTTTCTTAAAAATTAAACCATTGTTTTGTTTTTTTTTTAAATGCTTTTTCTGCATAAAAACGTTATTTTAATCGAATATATACAAAAAAAAAAACACTTTTCTCAAATTGTCATTTTAGTTTTTTTTATTATAAAATTATTCCCGTAATGTCATCCAAAACTTCACTTCACTTTTACGTTGAAACAGGCCAACTAAAAATGCCTTCATCACTTCAAAAGTATAAAATTTCTATGAAATATCGTTAAAAGATAAAAAAAAAATGTTCCACAGCGCCACCTATCGTAAGTTTGAGATTTAAATAAACCTCAAAAATGAGTTCCTTCAACAAAAAAACGGTAATATGCTATAACTTTTCAAAATAACGGGATCATCAGATCGAGTTTAACACAATTTTCCGGTTTATGGACTTACGGGATCAACAGATAAAATTTCAAATAAATTTTAGGTTTATAGGCTTACCGGCTTTAACTGCACTCATAAAAATAGATACGTGGACCAAAAATCATTTTATGACTACTGCTCTTTATATTACTCCTAGTTCCATGAGTTTGCTATAGTATAAGATGTAATGCTTCTCAAAATATTTCTTAATTCATCTATCAAAAAATAAAATAACTGCAAAATCAATTGCTGACTTAAAATAAAAAAAACATAATAAATACATATATTATGCTAATTTAAGATGCAAAAATTGATATGACATACAAGCTTTGTAATTATAATACCAAAATGAGGTAGCGATTTTTTCATTCACGCCAAATCGACCTTGAAGTTAGAAGTCGTGCGCAAAGTTTATTATCAGAAATATTATTTCCCCTCCATTTTAATTGCTTCCTTCAACGGTATTTTTTGCATAAAAGTATAAGCTATATTTCTGTTGATTAGAATTGAGTCATTAAAAACGTATTAATCCGATAATGAACGGTTGCCATAAGCAAAGCGCGAATTTGCCAATCAAAATAAAAATAACGAAAATTCTTAAATTAAATTTTAAGCAAAAATTTATTAAAAAATATAAGACTAAGAATAACTACAATGTCATTAACAGCTAAATGGCATGTTTAAATAAAAATATATTTTATGTCACAGGGTGAACTTGAGAAACAAAAATTACAACTGCATAAGGTATCACAACAAAAATGGTAATTGAATGCTTGAGCTATTTAAGATTCTTACTTTTACTTACATGAAAAATTTAAAAAATAAACAAATTTGAGGCCAATGATTTGTGAATTAGCCTAATAGCTGTTTTACTTATATATTTATTTTATTAGTGTATGCTTTTTGCCTAAGAAGAATATCTAAAAAATATATACATATCCAACTTCACGTACATTCATTTGAAAAAATACTATACTTTGTAATACAAGAACAACTACAACCACTCTTATCCTCTATTTTTCAATCGACCAACTAATTAGCGTGACCACCATATGACTTTCATTCATTTCATGGACAGTTCCCCTTAAACGCCTCAACATCTTCCTGTTGCTAATATTTCACACAAACAAATTTCGTGTGTTGTTGTTGTTGTCTTGAACTTGGTTTCGCCTGCAATTTGTCTTGTTTGGAATTTGATATGAGCATGTTGGCTAGCAGCGCTTAAGATTCGCGTGAATTTATGTTCATTTAATTAGGTGATTCGATATGGCCGTCAGTAGCATTATAACACTAGGTCAGAAGGTGCGGCGACAAGTTAATTAAAAATGGTTACCACTGCGCGCGAAAAAATATTAAACTGGTTGTGATTGAGGGAAATATTGACTATTTGGAGATAATAAATAGCAACCAAATGAATTTTGTTTTTTTTGTATTACTACAATATGATTATGATTAAGGATTTATAGAGGGTTGTACAGGCGGATACTATTTTTTATGAAAAACATTATTATACCATATATATTTTTATTCCATTTGTCCTGCCTAAGAAGCATAAAAACTTCTATTTTTGACTAAAAATGTGTGAATTTTTATTTCCGATTTTTTTGGTTTTTTTAATTTTATTTTTTAAAAATTAACTTGAAAGTAATATATTTAAAAGAAATATGCAAACGGTACAACCAAAGTTTTGATACATGCACCTACCTACTTACCTACTTTTCATAAATATGGCAACTCTGTTATTGTTTTAGTAACCCTTAGAGTTAGGTACATATACATATGTACATATACCCAGCGGTTAAATTTAATTTTTTAATTTATTTTTAAATTGTAAAACGTTTTCGACATCTGGTAACTACACATTTTTTGCTCAAAATTTCACTTAGGCACCTTGTAGATCTTCATATTGTAATATATTATTATAGTACTTCGATTTTATTTCCAATTTATAAAATTAATAAATATGGCAACACTTTGAATGCTCTTCCATTGTTCTGAAGCGTTTGCTAAACCTTAAAGTATTCTATAACCCAGCGGTTAAGGTTTTAATAAATAAAATATTTTTTTTTACTGTAATAATTTCTTTTTATCTGTCAACTCCACATTAAAAAAAATATTTTTTTAACTATAATAATTTCTTTTTATCTGGCAACTCCATATTTTTTTGAAACAGAACTTGCTAGAAAACTTAACTGATTCTCATATTTCAATATTAAAAAAATACATACATATGTATGTATACTATTTTTCATTTACAAAATTGAAAAATGTGGCAACATTTGAATTTTTCTTCCGCTGTTCATATACTCAATTTTTTGATAAGGGTTAAAGTTTTCTATAAAACTATTACTAAAATTTTAATATTTTTAAAATTTAAATTAAGTAAAATTATTATTTTACTTTTTGAAGTAGTCTGGCAACTCCATATTACGCAGAGCTTGCTTGAAAACTTAATAGGTTCTCATATTTTAATATTTTATTACATCTTGATATTATTTGTAATTTACAAAATTGATACATATGGCAACATTTTAATTTTTTTTCCATTATTCATACACTCAAGTCATTGATAAGAGTTAAAGTTTTCTGTAAAACAACTACTAAAATTTTAAATTTTTTAAATTTTATTTTAAATTTAAAAAAATTTTGAAAAATATGGCAACATTTTGAATTTTTCTTCCAATTTTCATATACTCAATTCTTTGATAAGAGTTAAAGTTTTCTTTAAAACTATTATTAAAATTTTAGTATTTTTAAATTTTAAATTAAGTAAAATTATTATTGTACTTTTTGAAGTAGTCTGGCAACTTCATATTAGAGAGAGCTTGCTGAAAAACTTGGTGGATCCTCATTTCCTTATATAATATTTAAATATTTTATTACATTTTGATATTATTTTCAATTTATAAAATTGATAAATATGGCAACATTCATAATTTTTACTCTGTGAACTCTCTGTTGCTTAAAAATCAATAATATAAAAAATATAAAATAAAAACTTACTAATTTATTTATTTATATTTTCTCGAATAGTTGGCGGCCCAATGAAACAAAATTTGTTATAAAACTTGCATTTCTTGAATATTTTTCAATTTTCAATTTTAGATAATTTTCAGTTATTAATTAAATAAAAAAGCAAAATTTTTTCACCTTCCGCTTAAAAGCCTTCAAATAAATGAGAAAAAAAATTTTATAAAAAGAATTCTTGATCTTCTTTTTATCCAAAATATGAGAGAAAATCCATTGCAGATTTTATTTTTAAGAAACTATGTGAGAATTAAGTCAATTTTTATGTCGAAGACTTCTCATCTTTCAGTCTCGTCATCCTCGCAGGTACTCTGCTATTTCTGTATACACTCCTTAACGAGATACATATTCGCACTGCGCCCTCTTGATTTCTACCATCTCTGCGAAGTCTCTGCTTGCTTACAACTCTCCTTCTTACGGTCTCGCTGTCCGTCCAACCATTTGTCCATCATTACTCTGACATGATATTATTCATTTGATAAATTGTGCTTCGACATTTTCCACTCAACTGGCTATATTAAGGGTTGCATTCTTCTTCTTCTTCTGGCAATCACCTTGCTATACTTTCCGTATGTTTCCTCCGACATTTTATGCTGTCGCCTTAATGTTGCCAACAAATGTTTAAAGGCCTCTGCGCATTCGTTTGCGTGCTGACCAATTCAGTTTATAGAGGGGCGGGGGAGTCTGATGATCAGCTCATACATATGATGTTATTGTTGTAGAATATCATTAATATTATTGCTGCTTTGTTGCTTTTGCTTTTGCTACCAGCAGTGCTGCTCTCGCTGGTGCTGGAGGGTGTTTCCGCTTCCCTTTTGACGTGTGGGCGTTTGCCGCGCACACAAATTTTCCGTTCATTATACGAGTATGCCGTTGCACTTTCCGTTCACTTTTCCATTCACCAAGTTAACATTGCGTTGATGAAATGTAGCTTAGTCTATGTGTGTGTGTGTGTGTGCGTGTGTGTGTGTAGTTTATTCGGCTATGCGGCGAGTGAGGTCAGACCTTTGTGAATTAATCGTTGCATTTGTCTGCCTTCAATGAGTGTAATGAGAAATATATGAAAATAAAATCGATTAGGCTTCCGTTGTTCTTAAGTAAGTGGCATTTGATTATCGTTATGCTACTTAGCCACCTTTGTCGTTACGATATTTGTTTGGTATTTACATAATTTTTTGGGGTTTTGTTTGGTTAAGTTTAGTTATTTGTATGTATTGTATAGATATGTATACGGTTGCCTAACATCACTTTTCATAAGTTTAAAGGCGAAGAAAAACGATATAATAGAAAGACTCATATTTAAACAAAATTTGAGTTTTTTCTTTACAGAAGATCAGTTGATCTTTTATTCTTCTGGTATATCCACGTTCTCAACCGGAGAGAGTTTCATATATAATAATATCGAATATTGATTATTGCTGTTGCAGAATTGCAGAAAACATATTGCAGAAAACATTTCAAAATAACCACAAGGTATGCTATCGTGTTGACAGTCCTTGCCCAAATAAAAATTCTGGTCTCTTCCGGTTACGTAGAAACTACCGTCGCGGGAATGGGTATAGAGTTGTTTCCAGATAAATCTTAATTCAGAGCTTGCTTCTCATTTTCATCCATTAGATTGAATCGTTACAGCTTCTGATGTCCAAACCATCAGTCTATTCAAATCTGATGAGAAGAGAATATAGGTTTTTCTACATTTTGTGGGAATTCTTATTCGGTCAATAGCTCGAAATAGATAATAAATCGGTCTTTAGTGTGCTCGAAACAAATAACGAATCTTTCACTGCGTAAGTAATAGTATGGAAGTCGATTGGTTGACTCTAATGACTCTTTGACAGCACAAAGCAATCGAGTTGTTGTTATTAACCCCGCTTGGTATTCAACATACATATGTATTGGCCTTCTGTATTGACCCTGAACCAAGAACTACAATTTTTAAGACTCCTTATAAGCTTTCTTCATCTGCATTGACCCTGAACCAAAACAGCAAATTTTTAAGAGGCAAGCTCATAAGGCCTTCTTTGCAGGCTTTCAGTAAAACAAGAATATTTCTATGCTGTAAAATCTGTATCTGGCAATAACACCGCACCAGAGTCACCTGTCTAAAACTATTTGAAATTAAAATGCGGAAAATGGGTTTTGATTTAATCCGAACAAATTAAAGCGAATTATTGTCAATACAGAACTAGAAGTAAACAAAAGCAGTAACAAGTGTCACCATGCATAGCCTTAAGCGGTGCGTTGAGAAGACTCAATTAAGCGTAATTGAATTAAATAACTGTATACAAGTTAAAACTAATAATTATGAAAAATAAAAAACAGGAAAATATAAGACTGTAATACCCATCACAGGTGCATTTCTTATAGCATAAAGTGAGTAAACAAATATTCAGTTTGATTTCGATAGATTAATTTGTATGACAGCTGACTGCTATAGTGGTCCAATCTGAGCAATATCTTAGAATATTGCAGTGTTAGTTTGGATAAAAATCTGAGCCAAATTTCTTGAATATATCTTGTCAATTAAATATGTTTTCCATACAAGAACTTGATTTTGATCGATAATTTTCTATGGCAGCTATGTGCTATATTGGTCTGATCGAAACAATTTGTCTAGAGATTGTAGCATTCTCTTGAAAATGAATTCGTGCAAAATTTTTTGAAGATAACTTGTCAATTAAAAAAGTTTTCCATTGAAGAAGTTAAACTTGATCAGTCGGTTTGTTGGCAGCTGTATGCTATAGTGATCCAAACCAAACAATTTGTTCGGAGATTTTAGCGCTGCCTTGGATAATAATCTGTACTGACTTTGGTAAAAATATATTTAAATATGAAAAGGTTTTTCATACAAGAAATTGACTTTCCTAAAGTTTTCTGATAACGGTGGTTCCGACAAACAACCATGGGGAGAGAAAAGCGTATTCAAAATTTTAGACCAACATCTCAAAAACTGAGCCAGACAGACAGACTGACTGATATACGACTAGGGCTAAAGCGACTTTGCTAGTTGTTTTGATAATTTCTAAGGCGTCCGCCGTTACCTAGTGTGTGTTATAAACTTCGTGGTAAACTTAAGGGGTTACATGGGTTTACGGGTTTCAAAAAAATCGTTTTTTTATTGTCTCAATAAATTTTTCAACACCTCTAGAATATAACCTTTAATTTTTAAGTTGATCCGAGTAATAGTTTCGGAGATACAGCCTTGAGAACTAGTGCTTTTTTCTCGAAACAGTGTTTTTGAAGTCGGTTTGCAAGATTCCTCGAGAACTACTCAACCGATCTTCATGAAATTGTACAAAGGCCTTTGAGATACAATTCTTAAAGACTTGAACTAAAAATTTTGAAATTTTCTTTCTTTTACAACTATTCCAAAACAATGTCGGAAAATTTTTACTGAAATTTTCATTTTTTTTGTAAAAATGTCTGTGAAAAATTCAATTTTCAGTTTTTTTCCTTCGTAAAAGTTTATAGTTAAGGTTTTAACTAAAACATGTATTTTTTTGCTTTAGATGATTCTGTAAGGAGATATCCTACCAACGCGGCTGCATCTTTTTACCGAAAGATCACTGGAAATGACGTCGCCAAGGCCGAGTTTAATATATTTTTTTTACAAAAATTGCAGAATTTCTTTGTTAATAGTGTATGTTTGTAACAATAAAAAATTCGAGCAAAATATTTTATATTTTTTACCCGAGGAAACCCATGTAACCCCTTAAACTTGTTTAGGGTATAATAACAGCAGAATATACCTAGAAGTCCACATATGCTTAAATATGTAAGTTATGTAATTTGTATGCATACAAGTTCCTCATAACTTGTGCTACTTAAATATCACTTGCGGCCAATTGCAAACTTATTATGAATGCTTGAATATTGTAGTTTAATACCGCAAGTGACGAAGGCGGTGGACAATGCGCTATGATTAGACGCTCGCTGGCTGGTTGACGCTCGCTGGCGATTGGTGGCAAGCGCTCAACTGTCGGCAAAATACTACTGGCTACTCGGCAAGCGTTTAAATTGGAAATATTTTGTATAAAATATGCCTTTAAAATGAACAGCTATGCAATTAGTAAATATTTATGTTTTTTATTAGTACGCTAATTGATTTGGAGAGCCCGCAATTAAGTGTGTACTAAAGCGTTGTTGCCGCAAGTATTTATGCGCTAGTATAGTAAACAATTTGTGATTAATGCTATAGCAATTATTTAAGTTCAGCGAAAAGAAATGCGATACGCGCTGACAATATTAGAATTGCATATTTGTGCAGTTGTTTTGTATTATTCCATTACAATGATTTTCCAAAGGGTTAATTAGCGTGCAACGCGCACTCTGAACTTGTTGTTATTTTCTTATTTTTTTTTTATTTCACATTTATGTGCAACTTATAAATATGAATGAATGCGTGGCTGTTGTAAGTTATAGGAAGATATGAGAGAGTCCAAAAAAAACCGAGTGCCAATATGATTGATGGGCTCAAACGTACAAAAAGCGCGCAAGTCCAGTAAGCGTTAAGGCGTTTCAAGCGCGCTGGTGGACAAAATACATGTAGCATATATTATTAGTGGCGTATTGGCGCGCTTTTTGACTTTGACTGTCGGTTTAACTGTCAATTTTTTTGTTGTCTCAGCTACTAAGCTGGCAACGTCGGCGGCGTAAGCATTTCAACTGTCAATAAAACTTGTTTGCTTAAGCCTTTTCAATATTCATTTGATTGCTAAGTAATGCACAAACCAGTTCTAAAGTAAATAAGCTAGTTCAGCAATTATTCAATCACTCTGTTTTTGTATTGTTTGTATTGAGGCACAAAAAACAATATATGTTTATTAATAATTCATATATATGTATGTGCATAATTAATTTGTGTACGAATGCAGTTAAAACAAAAGCAAAATTGTATATTCGAAAAAAATATGAACATATTTGAGTACTAAAGAGCAATGTGTCTTGAATAGGGGGGTTTTTGAAAATTCATAATTTAATTTTTATTACAGAGGTAGATGAAAATGGTGCAAGCATGAGATAAAATATAAATAAAACTAATAATAATAATAGTTACCATTAATGACAGTAGCAGGCATGTTAGCCGTTGACTTTTTTGAGACAATAAAATTTCTATCAATAACTGGATACTAAATTTTAAAATTAAAAATATTTTTTTTCAATATTTCCAATCTGTTCATATCAATAAATTTAATTTTATAAATAAAAAACATGTTGCAACAATAATAGTACATACAATAATTCAGCTTCAGCTTCAGCTTTACTGAAGCTATAATATCTCTTACAGACGCTTTTCTTGTAGCATAAACGGATATAGAAAGGTCTTCATCGTTTTATACTCTTGCAACATGTTGCTACAGAGTAAAATAGTTTCGTTCACCTAACGGTTGTACGTATCACCTAAAACTAATCGAGATAGATATAGAGTTATATATATATAAATGATCAGGATGACAAGACGAGTTGAAATATGGATGACTGTCTGTTTGTCCGTCCTTCGGTACAAGTGAAAATAGAGATATCTTCATGAAACTGCCACGCCCAAAAACGCCATTAAGCAGAAATGTATAAAGTACCAAAACTAAGAATAAAAAAATAAATTTTTCAAAACTAGGCGTGGCCTCGCCCTCTAATAAGTTTAATATGCATATGTATATCCTAAACTACTAAAGCTACAACCACCAAATTCGCCGAGCGCAAATATTATAAGAACGATGTGACGGTGTGAAAATTAATGAAATCGGTTGATAACCCCGCTCACTAGCCATTAAATGTTACTGTTAAAAACTACTAAAAGCGCAATAAATCAATAACTAAATACGCCAGAGACATTAAATTTTACTCTTGGGAGTGGGAGGGTGAGTGGGTTTAAATGGAGCCGGGGTCAAAATTGTACTATGGGCGTGGCACCGACCCCTTTTAGGGGAAATCACATATCTCGAGACTCGACCGATTTGAACCAAATGTGGTTCGTGACATTCATATGTTACAGTGTGAAAATGGTCGAAATTGGACTACAGCAACGCATATTTCCCACATAACACAATTTTAAATTCCATCTGCCTCTTTCACGTGTACAAATCAAGCACGAATTAATATATCAGTATAATACGCACGAGTATTGTATTTTAGGTGTACCACCTTATGGCTAAAAATTGCGTAAATCGAACCAGAACTGTTCAAGCCCCTAGGTACTGAATATGGGGATCCAGTGCTTATAGTTGATTTTTTTTTCGAAAATATCGGTCAATGTGTGAGATATATCAGAATATAAAGAAATTCAGAGATAATCCTTTCCTTATGGAAATATGCCTGCTAAAAATGAGTTGAATCGGGTCAACACCTTAGCCTCCATATGCCTAATATAAAGATTTTCGAACTTCCGGGTGACTTTATACCGCATATGTCGGCCAAAGTGAGATTTATCTTAATAAAGTTGAGAGGGTGTGTTTTTCTTATAGCGGTGCATAATTGTGCTTAGAAATATTTAGGAGTTTCACATAGTCTCACAAAGTTATAAGTTAGCTCTTCCTTACTTGTTAATCGACAAATTTGAGTATCACCTATATGTTATAGTGGTCCGATCTAAACAATTTGTTCGTAAATTGCAGCGATGCCCCCAGAAAATAATCTACATATGTTGAATTTCATTTGATCAATTAGTTTCGGCGGTTCCAACAACTTAGTAGCTTCTTGGAGAGAAAAGACTGTATAAAATTTCAGATCGATAACTCAGAAATTAAGTATTTCGCGTAAATAAAGAGAGACAGAAATATATAAATCAAATCACTTGTCATGTTTAATAAAAAAAACTGAATGAAAATACATAGTTCCAAATTGATAAAAAAAAAATTAAAAAAAAGTACAAAAAGCTGTGAAAAATTCGTAAATAATACGAAGGCTAATTAATTTTATACTGAAATACTTTCTTGTATAAGAATATTTTTTTCAAAAGTTGTAATTTTGAAAATTCATAACACGAAAATGTATCATATTGAGTCAACATAAGAAAATAAGTGCCCATTATTTTGGCTCAAAGAAAAAAAAGGTTTCGCATGAAAAAACTTTTGAAAGTTTTGAATGTAAATTTTGAAGGTCATGATATACATACATATACATACATAATGTATAATGGGGCCTCCGACATTTTCCTCTGGGTGTAGAAACTTCATGGGTATAAAAATTGTGGGAATATGTCATTTTCTATGTTATTAATTTTAAAGATTTAAAAAATTTTAAATTACAAGGTTTTATTCTCAAACACTATATGTCATATGTTCTATTATATAAAAAAAATGTTGATTTTCCAATTTAAAATAACTTTTCTACCAACCCATATTGACGACAATCGTTAATGTAAAGGATATTCAGTAACTTATTCATCGGAAAAGATAGTATTAAGAGGATAGAGGAGGAGACAAATTTTTTTGTTCAGAATAATATTCAGAAACTTGTTCATCTATTTCAAAATTCTTTCCTATACTTGACAGTCTATTTTGAGTTTACAATTAATTATTTTTTTATTTTATCCTCAAAAAATTATCAAATTAATTAATTTTCAAATTATTATTATAACTACTGTTATTATTTACAACAGAAGCTCCAACGATAATCTGGTTATGGGTTCTAATAGCTGTCGCTTTCCTACAGTCTATTTCAAACTATATGTATATGTACATACATATATAGTATATATATAATATAATATATTTCAAATGTCGCAGCATAGGTAGGAGAGAAAGCTGGAATAAATATACTTAATATTATATGTTTGTGTTCAAGGTGTGTTCAACAAATAATGAGAATTCTCGTTTTTGAAGAAAAAAGAAAATGTCTTCAAAATAGTCCACATTCGATATTATGCACTTACGACAGCGCTTCTGACAAATCGGCGAAATACTTCTCAAACTCGATTTTTGGCTTTAGCTCTTTCAACGAAGCGTTTTTAATGTCATCTATGCTTGTAAAACGACGACCCTTTCTCTCTCTCTTTCTCTTTTTTTGAGAAATAGAAAAAGTCATAGGGAACCATGTCTGGCGAATATTTCGGCTGTGGCATCATTACAATATTGTTTTTGACCAAGCATTCACGATTTCTTTAATCTTTGAGATTTGTCAAGCTCATATAAATACGTCTAGTCTTACCGTCAGCTGCAGACAAAGTAAGACAGAATACAGCAGAAATTTGTATCATACTTCAGGGGTAGTATATCCAACTTTAAAAAAAAATTTACTCTATAAACCCGCGAAATTTAAAATTTTTCGTTTTTTCTAAACAGCTTTGCTAGTTCTTTGATTTTAGTTAGACTGCTCAATTACAATGCATTATGGAAAGGTTTGTTTTCCAATACCCTAATACCATTTCAGGTCACTTCTGCCATACATATTAGTAAACTGTTTAACACTATTGAAAATATAATACTTGGTTCAGCAATATAAATAATTTTGCGATAAATTTCGATTATGAAGAAGACGAGTGATTCAACCACTATTTCTCTAGTAACAGTATCGCATAATATATGCCAGTAAAATATTTCTTGTTTCCAATACGCCGGATATCAGGTTAATTTATTATCTATTACAAATTCACATTAAGCCCTAATACTGCCCTATAAATACATCACATTCCCTCAAAACCTATGTATATTAATGCGGTGATTATTCAGCGTCGGCCTACCTTCATATTTCATACTCAAACTTTTATTTAAAATTGCATATTTAACTAATTTATTTTCTTTACAATCAATCATACACTTCCTTTCCAAAGAAAATCGACTTTTCACTACAATCAATTATTGTTTTTGCTTTTGTTATCTGTTTTGATTAACAAGTCTTACTCCACTGTTTACGTCTGACATATGTCAAATGTCAAATTGTTTTTGCAAATAAATACAACAACGAATACTACACTCTTCTGGCAAGGAACATTTCTCGGCAATAAATGTTAGCAAGAAATATTCAAATAGGACCCAGTTATTATCAAACTAACACGCTTTATTTTGCTTGTTGTTATTGTTTTTATTAATTCTAGTTACTACACGCACACTGAGGCCTCTTTTAAGCCAACATATAAATATTATTGTCGGAACTTCAAAGGCTTTCGTATTTAGAACACCTGCAGTGCCTGGCTAGAGCTGCTTTTGATTTGTGTTCCTTAGCGCCAGCAGAGAAGAGCGACTCAAACAAGTTGGACCAGTTAAGTCACAAGACGCCAGAAATTAGTGAATGAAATGTCGCAGAGTACTTTGTGTTCTTTGACTTGAATGTCCGTGATATCCGGTGGATTAGGTTTACACAACTTGTTGAGGAACTGCGAGTGCTGCAGCATATGTCCTCGCATTGGAAAGTTGAGCGGCGCAACGGCTGCCCGCCTGGAATTGTAATCTAATTAAGAGAGCTGCCACAAAAGTGTGGCTCTGAAGTGTTAACTTCACGCGCGCAAACGCGTAATTTCTTAGATAACAATTTGTTGTTGTTGTGATTTTGGTGCTTTCCGCTTAGAAAATAAATTTGGTACGACGCTCGATGTGGTTTTTGTTGTTGCTGCCAACGCTGTTGTGCGCCATTTTTGTTTCGCTCTTCATTGCGCTGCTCACTCTCGCCTTCATTTGCTTTGTCGCGTTGTTGTTGTTATTGCTGCTATTTAGTTTGTCTCGCTCGCACGTCATTGGTGTGCGCTCACTCTCTTGCTGGTAGTGGTGCAATGTCGCTTGGAAGTATCATGGAAGGGGCGTTACTGCTAATTTCTTATTGGAAGTCTGCTATGTGTTTGTTGTTGTGAAGGCTGTTTGTAGTTTTGTCGCTTTGCTGAAAAAACTCGTTTTTGCCTCAACACCCCGACCAATCTTCGTATTGGCGTCGACATTCATATGTTCGCTCACGTTCGGTGAGGGGTGAACATGTGCTGTTTTTATTGCTATTTTCCACTCCAACTCTGTTTGTTGTTGTATTCAGTGTGTACTCCGCCTTTTACTGGCGGTAAATAAGCAAACCGACTGTGCCGACCGCGACCAGCGGCAGGTGTTGTCGTCACTGGCGCACAGCAACAACAAGCGCGGTTGTGTGCAGCTCCACGCTTTGTTGTAATTTGTTGTATTGTTTTAGTTTTATATTACATGTTGTTGTTTTATTGCGTTTGGCTTGAATTTTATTGTACTGCTGCTGCGGTCGCTCGATGCAGATATTTTTTATGTTTATGCGAGCGCTTTTAGTTTGGTGTTTTTCGCTTGGTTTTTGTTGTTGCCATTATTCTTTTCATATCTTGCAGACTTTTGGCGCCCTTTTTTACCATTCTCTTCCTTTCTCTTCCACTGTTTATGGCAATATGCTGAGCCATTTGTTTGTATCGCCCGAAAGTGTGCGGCTTTAAGACACCGACAGATGGCGCCACCAGCTCTAAAATGAATTGTGTCGGCGCTGATAAAGGTGACTTTAAGGCTTTGCATAACTTTTATATGAAATGTGAGGATTATATAGTGTTGCATTGAATTTAAATTTTGCTTATTTAAATTTTGACTACGCACGATGCTTTGGGGCGGAAGTCACAATATGGGCTTGCCTTTAGGAGTGGCGCCTAAAGATGATAGCTTAACTGTTTAAATTTTCTTATCATAGTTTTAACTATTTACAAATTATATTATTGTTTATAATGTCACGGAATGATTGAAAACTCAGAAAATATTTCGAACTACGAAAAGAAAAAAAAAGAATAACTAAAAATTGAAGTTTTTTAAGTACGAAAGTCAGAGTTTATAATATTTCTGATATTATTTAGTTATTATGATGCAAATTCAACAATTGTGCATTTGCTGAACTATGTATGTACACACATATGTATGTACATATGTATGTATATATGAAATGTGAAAATTGTATACAGTAAAATTTCTCATAACCGGACAGCCGCTTTACTTTTGTCCGCTTAAGGAAGCTGTTAATACATTGGAACGTGGTAAAAATGAGTGTTTAAAATGTATTTTTGGAGTCAGAAGCTGCAACTATATTTTTGTTGAGCTAATAAATGCGAGTCAATTCCAGTCAGTAGTGAATGAATGACAGCTATTCCATTAGTTTTCGTTAAGCCACATCAAACCAGACGCTACCAAGCGCAAGACAATTTGTTTGCTGGGTTCATTTTAAGTATTGTTCTTAAAAATAACTGTCTTAAAACATAAAAATTAATAAGAATTAAAAGAAACAAAATGGGAACTATAAATTTTACATAATTTTCTAAAAAAATAAAAATTCTATAAATTATTATGAAATTTGGCCGGTTTATCAGAGATGAATTGAACGAAATATTACCAAAATAGTGTCCGTGTTTGAATGAAGATATGCGTGTTTAGTATGAAAATTTCCATTTTTAGTATGAAAATATTTATGAAAACATGCTGTTGATGAAATTTGTCCAGTTATGGGAGTTGTCCGGCTGTACTCTCCGTTATAGGGAATTTCACTGTATACCTATGTATATATTTCGCATTTTTTTTTTAATTTATACGGCTCTGAAAGGAAACATCTTTGGAGGTTTAACTTTCTTGAGATATCTCTGTCTTTTAGGGTACTAGATCATATCAACTTTGTTAGCAAAATTTTTATTAAATTGCCATATTGTTCAAAACACAGCTTCAATGCAATTAAATCAGTGTTGTAACTTTTCGTCAACAAATATTTAAAAATGAAATTTTTTAAAAATGATTTAATAAAATTTCACTATGGTGTAAATGGGCACTTGAGTTCATCTATGGAACCAACCAAAAATTTTAAAAATAAATTTCTCTATAAATACAGTTAAACTTGTCTGACAGTCCAAATTCTATGTTACATTCTTCAGTACAAGGAGGTTTCCTTTAAAAAGAATTATCCTGTAGAACATTGACAAATCATTTACTAATGTTTCCTGCTTTCTTTTTAACAAAAAAAGGCATACATGCGCATACACGATTAAAGAATTTTTGATCAAAAATAAAAAAAAACACAATAAACAGATGACATTTGGTTACTTACTAGTATTTTTTGTAACTGTTCTCAATTTGCAATTTATGTATAAGCTGATAGTAAAAGGAATATTGAAGCATTTTGTATTAGGAGCTTTTTAAAGAACTAAGTTTCTTTTTGCCCACTTGGGATTCAGTATATGGAAGTACGACTGCATTTCAAAGCCGAGAGATAATAAAATACGAACCGAAGTAAAATATAGATAGATACATACAAAACTGTACTTATACTTCTCCAATAAAATAAATTTTATACTCAATTAATTAAATTTTGGTCAAAATATTTTTAACTTTTCTTAACCCAAAACCATCTTAAATGCTGAATTGGTTACATGGCTTTACGGGTTTCAAAAGATCAATTTATTTCATTGTTTTATTAAATTCTACAACACCTCTAAAATATTGTCCCAAATTTTCAAGCTGATCCGAGCAATAGTTTCGAAGATACAGTTTTGAGAAATTATGCGTTCGAGGTTAGCTAGGCTAAGTGCGCCGTCTTTAAACGCGTTTTTCTCGAAACTGTGTTTTTGAAGTCGGTTGGTAAGATTTCTCGAGAACTACTCAACTGATTTTCATGAAATTTTACACAGGTCTTTGAGATATAATTCTTAAAGAGTTGGACAAAGGACTTAGTTTTTTTAATTACAAATATTTGAAGCAAAATGTCCCGAAATTTTCACTGAAATTTTAATTTTTTTTTGTAAAAATGTCTGCTGAAAATCCAATTTTCAGTTTTTTCCGTCGTCCAAGTTCTAAATTAAGGTTTAAACTAAAACACTTATTTTTTCACCTTAGATGAACATGTAAGAAGTTATCCTCAAACGCGGGCGCATCTTTTTTCCGAGAGGTCACCAGAAATGGCGTCATAATGGCCGAGTTCAAAATATTTTTTTCTAAAAATTTCAGAATTTCTTTGTTAATAATGTAGGTATGTTTGTATAATAAAAAATTCTACTAAAATATTCCATTTTTTGTATGAGAAAAAATTGTTTGAAAAAATGCTGTTTTCTTCCCGAGGAAACATGGGTTTAAATCCTTAACTGTCCATGCTCAATATGTTTTAAAGGACTAATCTACATCGTTACACTACAAAGGCAGCTTATATGATTATAGATTTATTAAGTTTGCCAGGAAGTTTGTAACTGCCAGAAGTAAACGTCGAAGACATCATAAAGTATATATAAATGATCAGTCTGATGATTCGATTTAGCAATGCGCGTTAGTCTGTCTGTCTGTGTATAAACGAAACCGTCGTTCAGTTTATCGTTCAGATATGCATCTTAAACTTTGTACACGCCTTTTTCTTCTTAAAACGCTATTAATTTTTTCAGATTCCCTGATATTGGACCACTGTAGTGCTCTAGCTGCTATACAAACTAATTGGTCAAAAAAGAAGGACTTGCCTTCTATCGAAAACATTTTTTTTACGAGATATTGCATAGATTATTGTTCAAGATTACATTACAATCTCCGAATATATTGTTCATTGTATATACATATGTACATACACATGTTTAGATATACATTAATGTATGTAAATAGGATGGCCATCCACATAAATTAAAACATGCAATGTCTGCAGTAACTAAGCGTTCCTTAAATCTATATAGACATACCACAAATGTTTCAAATTGACTAAAAAGCTAACTTACAAACCCATAAAACTCGTTCGCAATTAATTAAGATATCAAGCAATAACTTTAGCTGCAACTAGCCAATAATATAGTTAAATAACAATATTAATTTTTAAACGGTCAGTCCTTTTCAATATTATTAAACATTTGTGTGATCTCCGCTGCCTTTGTTGCAACTTCAACAACACACACAGGCAAACATATTCCTGATTTTTATTTTCTTTGCCTTTCCCATTTCATATTCCCCCCATTTTGTCACAATATTATCGCTTGCAGTCAAAACATTCAAGTCAATCGCGTAAATATTCACGCCAAATTTGCATAAGTTCGCAATAAAAAGGCCAAACGTCGACGAGTTGAGAGCAAAATCCGAAAGCCAAAACGGCAATGCAACAACAAAATGTGTTTGGTGTTTGAAGTACAAAAAAAATAATAATAAATAAAAAAATAAAAATAAAATAAACCGACAGCAAATTGTGACGACGCAATGCCAGTGGTGTGGATGGGTGCCAGAGCGACTTTGGCTGGAATGGTGAGAGAAGTTGCAACAGGGGTGAGCTTTTGCAAAATGTGAGTAGCGAAACGGGAAAGGGGAAAACGACAGGTTGGGGCCAGCACATGAGGCATGTGGATAAAGGGGTCGGTGCAGAGCAGCTGATTACAAAACTCCGCCTCAACAATAAGCGCACACAACTCGGAAGAGTCGAACAAAGGCAACAAAAAAGGAACAGAAACAACAACGTCAATACAAACAACAACGACAATAAAAACAACAACAGTGGTAACAAAAACAACAACACTAACAAATACAACAACGCCAACAAAAACAACAACAACAATCTCACGCAAGCAAAATACAACAAGCTTACACCAGCACCCATGCCAAATAGCAACAACAGCAAGTGAGTGAGTGTTTGCTGAAAAGGGCGAAACACAAAAAACAAAATCCCATTCATGAAACAAAGAGAGCACATACCGTAAACACTGAATGTTAGAAAGAGCACCTAGAGGCGCTCCAGTGCCGCGCACGCAGCACATGCGCCATGACGTAAAGAACCGGTTCACTTAACGGTAGCGCAAGCGAGCACACTAAACACCACTCACTAACTATGTGCGCTCTTTTCGCCAATTAGCAATGCAATCTCCATGCGTACTTCAACGAGTGGCGCGGCGCAACAATCGCTGTCTGATTGGCGTGCTGCCGAAGTGAGCAGGCAATAAGTGCAGCATGCTGCGGCTGCGCTCACACACTTCGTATGCTCTCGAGGGTAGTCGCGTGGTCGGCGCGTATAACTGGAATACGTGCTAACTGGTTTTTCCAGTACCAAAAGCCAGTTAGTTTATTCGCACTTACTTATAAGCATTTGGCATATTAGCAGTTCGGTCGGCTCACTTGCACATGCGACAGCGACAAGCGACAAAATATGTGCAGCGCGCAGCAAATGAAACCAGTATAGCGAAGCGTTGCTTAGCCGGTCTTCCGGCTCGTTGTTGGCTAACTAACTGGCTTTCGGACTGACAGGCGTCGTTGCCGTTGTCGTCGTCGTCGTCATCGTCATCGCCTTCGCATCGGGTTGGAGCGAGCAAAAGTAGCAATAGCAGCAGCAACACAGCGGCAAGAGTAGTAGTTTGTGTTCGCGAGCATATTTGCAGCGCAGCAAATGATCACATAATCAACTCGTACCTAGTCGTTCACGCACTTTGTTTGTGGTTGGTCGCGCGTACAAATCGTTCGCAGTGTTTCGAATCGACGGGTGAATTTACTGTGTGTGCTTTGGTTTGGTGTTTAACTCGCAAAAATTCAACGTGTGTAAACACCGTCGTCTTAACGTTGCCAATACGCGCGATTCTCGTCGGTGGTGCAAATTAATAAAGTTTACTGTTTTGGATATGAATAATATATATACAAAATAAACGATATGAAATTGTGCACAATTGGAAATTAAAAAAATAAACGATTTTTCGAAATAACAAAAAAACTAACGGTTGCGCGCGAAATTCGCTCGTTTGCTTGAAAAATCTCTAATCTCTAATTTGCGTGATTCAGTTGACTAAAGTGCTTTTCGAAGGACGGATAAAAGCAAACCGATTTGAGTTTTACTTATATGATGAGTTTTTTTTAATAAAAAATAATAATGATGATGAGTTTTTTAAATAAAAAATAACAAATATCAGCACTAAAATTTAATAAAAAAATATATAAACAAGAAAGTGTTGCAAAATAAAATTGAATGAAAACAGAAATTTACTAAAACTTACACTAAAATATTAAATACAAAAGCAAATCAGTGTTAAAAAATTAATTTTCTCGAAACAAGAAACTAATAAGTACCATAAAAAACAAAATATTTCAAAAAAGTATTCAAATACTGCAAATAATTAAGTCACTTTAAGTGATATGTGTGCAAAGACGTGGACTAAAATAACAAATATTGTCAAGATTATACGCTAAACTGTAGCTAAATCTAAATCAGTGCTAATCGCTTTCTGAAACAAACCTTAAAACAGCTGCTGTAATATTTCTATATTAATATATAGATTGTAATTGTACCAGCTTTCCTCTAAAACTCCAAAACCCTGTGTTGTCTTCAGTTCATTCACCAAGTGCTTAGCTCAACTTGAGTTCGAAAATAACAATTTTCGTTACCAATTAAAAAAAAAACTTGCAATTCAAAAAAATTTAAAATTTGCAAACAGCAACAATTAAAACTCGGCTCACGTGTGCGGCCGAAATTAAGCATCGCCGCTTTTCCACCCGCCCAAGGCAGGCAACACCCACGCCAACAATTAGCAAAACCAAAAACAAAGCACGCACACTTCCATAACACATACATATATACAAATATAGATATATGTTATATATATATTTATTTCTATAAACATATATATAAACGGCAAGAAACTTTCGTTGCGGAGCCTCCAATGATCGCCGTCGCGTAGAAAATCGCTAATTGCAGTGCGAAAAGAAAAATGACACAAATTATACGCTAATTAAAAGTGCAGTCTATTATACCAGAGAGCAGCAGCAGCAGTTAGTGTGTGTAGTGGCATTGTTGTTGCAATTAAAAATTCGTTGTTGAAAGTATCTATTACTGCATTTAAGTTGACAAGTGCGTGCTTTGGCTTGCTATAAGAAAAGGTTTTCAGCAGACAAAATACAATAACAATAAGAAAAGTAACTTAAAAAACAACAAAAATCTACACAAATTGCTGCGAAGCATTCTCAAAAGTGGTTTTTCAAAAAAAAATTTTTTTTTTTAATTTTATTAAATTTAAAAAAAAAATAATTTAATTTAAAAAAATTAATAAAAAAAATTTGTAAAATTTTAAAATTTGAAAAAACATCCAATTCATATTACTCAACAACTAGTGTGTGTGTGTATTTTCACTTTGTGCACGCGTCCACTAAAAAGCCGTCAAAATTCTTGATAAAGTGGCCTCGATAGGCGCCAACACGCTTAACTTCACCGATTTAGGGAGCCCCTATGAGGGGCCTCCCAGCACACCACAATCCGGCATGGATGCACCCGATGCACCGCACACACCCAAATATATGGATGGCGGTACAACAACAACGGGCACACCAGGCGCACAAATACCGGGCAAATCGGCATTTGTGGAGCTGCAACAGCATGCCGCCGCCGGGTGAGTTGCATTTTGGAAATTCTACAATATAGCGTTTAATACTTGTTTTAATAGTAAAGTGTTGTAAGAAATGTGTTATGAAATATGATTCCTGCCATAAAAAATAATAATTTTTAAGCCCAAAATTGGAATTAAAAATTGAAAATCTATTTTTTAAATACTCAAAGTAGTTGTTGGCAGAGTTACAATTTTTTTTTTTTAATTTTAAAAATAGTTTTTCAAAGAAGAATTTTTAAATTTTCAATTTCGATTTTTGGTTATGAATTAGAAATCTAGTTTTTAATACAAGATCATGGTTGGATGGTTAGTTCAGTGGTTTTTGAATATTTTTAATTAAGCTCGGCTTCTGTAATTAAACGATATAACGGGTGATACAAGTAGAGGTACTTTTTTCAATAGTTCGTTTTTTGACAGATCACTCGAGAGTTGTGTCAATCTGCCATGTTATTTTTGTTCAGTATTGTTTCTTTGAATATAGCAAACTCCTCTTATTAAAAAAGTAAAAATTTCACAATCCAAAAAATACTTTAGATTGTACTAAATAGTTATGGATACATGCGCTATTAAAGAAATAGAAGTTTCAGAAAATACGAAATTTTCGGAATTTTTTTTATGTTAGTGTGGTAGGCGAAGAATATACGCTTAAAAAGCTTACTTATAACTTTTACAATAAATAAAAAAATTATCGCAATATTTAAAGTCTTCATGAAAACTTTAACGAAATGTTTTTGAACGATCGTTGAAGCACGACAATCTATTGGTGGAAAAGCTAAAAGCATTTCGTGGTTTTTTCTCTGTTTTCTTGAAGTTTTTAAATTTCAACATCTTCGAACTTTTGTGCTATTATATTTATTATACTTATAATCAAATATGACTCAGACTGAGCTATCTAAACTGCCCGCGATCACGTTGAAAGGGATTTTTCTACTTTAAGCTTTGAAGTTTAAGATTTTTGGTACAAGAATTTTTATTATAGTAAAGAATAGTGAGGCTATAAATTTTATATTTTCTGCTGCCAAATCATTAAGGAGTGTTTTTAGTAGTCTAATTTATCAAAGACTTAAGTATGAATCGTTTATATATTTATTTTACGGAATTATATACATTTAGAAGGCCGAAAAAAGAGAATTTTTCAGCATTTTTTTTGAGAAAAGATTATGGTATCTTTTAACTGTATTTTAAGACTTAGTATTAGTTAAAATATTTATTTGGAAAGAAACTACAGCTGATCTCCGGGAGCTCCTCTCAAAAAAGACGTTTCGCGGTAACCACTATATCTCTAAACTGGATCCTTTGACATTAAAGCACCAAACAGATTTCGTTAAAGTAGTGTTAAATCTAGCAATTAATCGATGAAATAAGCAAAATAAAATTTTTGAACAAAATGGTGGTTTCTCAAGAAAAAAAAATTTGATTTTTGACCAAAATTACGGCATAAATTGTTTATAAAAATAAAAATATTTTTCGGTGAGAAAAAATCTTCCATTAATTACTAAAAAATATATTTAAAAAGCTCGTAACTATAGCTACTACATATATATAACCCCTTAAAACCGAAACCAACGAAAAATTGAAAAAAAATATGATAGAAAATAGTCGTTTTCACGATTAGTGGCGATTGAAAGAATAATACTTAATGTTTACTGTATGAATTTACCATAATTTTTTAGACAAAAATGTGTAATTTTTTCTGCTAAATATGTTAAAGGCCGTAATCGTACTTTTCCTACTACTTTCTTTTACTATTTACTCCGCCAAACGCGCATTTATCGACTGGGACCATAAAAACACATTTTCTATGAGTCGAACCGCCTAATTTATGTAAAAATTATATTGAAAATTGACAAATAGTAAAGAAAATAAGAAAAAGTATATAGTTTGAAGTTTATGAAGATTTGTATAAAAAGTATCTACAATAATTTTTTGACAGCTGTGTCAAATTTTGTGGAAGAATATGTGAATAATTAATACTTTGAACCATGTTTTACAAAAATAAAGATGTTTTGCAAACTTTTACCAAGTGTAGTGATTATTCATAGTTTTCAAATCTCAAATATGATTTTTGTAATAGTTGACAAATTATCGCTATTAAAAAACTACTAGTAAATATACTACTAAATATAGAAAAAATTCGATTATTATGGCAAAAACAATATTGGCTTTTAAAAGGAAAATAATGGATTAGAACTCAGAATTATATAATCCTATATTTGGTAGATTTTTTAATATATTAGCAATCCTAAAGAGTTTAATCCTCTTAGTTTAATTTTTTTAATGTTTTCAAATTGCCAATCATTTAAGTAGCTTAAACAATAACACTCACCCCGTTTTCATTCAAAAAGTTTTAGTCAGCAAGTCAGCAAATTCTGCAAATAAAGCAAAACACATTATTAGGAAAAGACAGTTTAAGCTAAAAGCAATAATTGAAATTTAATTTTATCAAGTGCGAACTTTGTTATCGTTAAAATCCAACCCACGTTTGATGAGTTGAAACAAACATTTATTATCCAGTGCGTTACAATGTAAATAAAGTGCATGGAAATTAAAAATATCGCGCTGCCAAAATCTTGCACAAAAATAAATCAACTTTAGAGTGTGCAACTAAAAATATATGAAAACAATTAGCGGCAATTAAAAAGTTTGAAGTATACACTGGTCAACTCCTTCATTTAGGAGCACTAAGAAAGCATATTTTCTTTGCTGTTGAGAGGTTTTCTTCTTCGCATATGGCGAGCCGTCAAAATGACAAATTAGCCGAACATTAGGGCACAAGCAACATTTCTGCAGGTGAAGGCAAAAAAAAAACTATAAAATATGCATATTAGTCGTCTTATCAGTGAATCAGTGGTAAAACATAAGCGCAGGCGCTGCCATGAAAAATGACACAACCACATACACACATACATATGTGTACATAAATATTTACACAGTGGAAAGTAGCAATGTGTTATGAAATATAGCCGCGATTGCGTTGGACAAATGAGAAATGACGACATTGTGGCCAGCAAAGCAAGTGGCCAACCAAAGAAAAGCACAGAAGGTCGACGACACTCCCATCGCGTTGCGGCGGTGTGTTGAAGAAAAATTTGTAAAATTGAAGGAAAATATGAAAAAATACAAAAACAAAAATGTTCAAATATAAGATAAAATAAATTAATAGAAAAAAATTAAAAGAAAAAAGTTATTGAAAAAAATGAGTAGAAAAAAAATGAAAAGAAATTTTTTTACTAAGCTGCAATAAATTTAAATTATAATTTAACAAATTTATATCAAATATTAAATATATAATTTTGGAACTTATTTAAATTAATATTTTTATCGCGCTTCGGCGATGTATTTAGTAAAGCTTTATAGATGGTAACAGAACTTCTAAGAATTCAAAAAACTAATAAAAAAAATTAAAATACGGCGGTGCGTAAATTGCAAAAAATACATAAAAAATTGATAGAAAAAATATTAAATTATTATTTCAATTAAATTTAAATAATATTTTTTATTTAATAAATTATTACTATTTTATTTTTCCGAGTAAAAAATGAAATAAATAAAAACGGAGAAATTTTTTTTTAATTTGAATAACATAAAATTAATATTTTTTTAAATTTTCAAAATTAAATTTAAGACATTTTTTAACTGAAACAAACTGTTGATAAAATTTAAATCAGCTAAAATTTTATTTTTAATTTAGTTAAATTAAAATTTTACGCACTACGGTGGTGCGTAGATTGCAAAAAAAAATTGTATAAAAAAATGTTAGAAAAAATGTATTAAATTATTAATATTGTTATTATAATTTTATATTTTTTTAAATTGAATTTATTTATTTAAGATATTATTATTTTTTTTTTAATTTAAATAAATTAATACTTTATATCGCGCTGCTCTGAGTGGAAAATAAAATATATTAAAAAATAACAGAGAAAAATATTTATAAAATTTAATTAAAATAAAATAAAATTTTAATAAAGAAAATAATTTTTTTTTAATTTCCAAAATTAAATCTAAGTCATAATGTTTTTAAGTTTAACAATTATTTCGCAAATTAAACTAGTTAAAAAAATATTAATCGCGATACGCTGAGTGGAGTTTTATGGATCGTAAAACCAAATAAAAATTAGAAAAAATGTTACAAAAACATTTATGAAAAATTTTAAAAATTTAATAGACAAAAAATTGTTTAATTTAACTTAATTATACCATACCATTTTTAATTGATGTCTTAATTTTTAAATTAAAATTATAACATAATTTATAATTATAAAAATTAATATTAATTTAAAAATTTATTATAAATTTTGATTTCATTTATAATTAAAATAAATTTTTAAGGTCGCAGTAGTTTAGAATAATTAAGTTTAATTTAAAATATTTTTATTAACCTTCTAAATATTTTTGTACATTTTTTTTTTAATTTTTATTAAAAACTAAACCATATTTCGTTTCATTTAAATATATTAAAATTTTTTAAATTTAAATAAACCATAATTTGCTTTTATTTTTATTTTGTATTTTTTTACTTAAAGAAATTAATATTATTTATACAATATTATTTCAAGGCGGCAAACCTCTTAAGCAACTGCTTAAAATATTTTAAACTGCTTACAGTTAAATATATACACCATACAAATATGTAAATACCGCATACACATAAATATATATTTTATATAATATATGTGTGTATGTAACGGAAATGCGCGTAAATTAATAATAAAAATATGAAAGGCAAAACGTATATTGTGCGTTGGTGCACATGTCACTACTACAAACATACCTACATACACACTTACTAACATACATATGTATAAACACTGCAACACCCCACATTACTCGCAGCAACATTGCTGCACATATTTGTTGTTATTGCTATTTTTAATAGAAACTAAACTAAATAGACGACACAGTTCGCGCCATAAAAATTCGTTTAAATTTATGAACTTTGCTGATGAGTGCCCTGATTTTTTTCATTGTGCTTATTCCTTTTTCAATTGCAATATAAGTATTTAGACGCATGTGTGTGTGTGTGTGCGCGTGTGACGGAAATGTACGTAGCGTGGCGTAGATTCAATTAAAACCGTTGTAAATATTCTGTGCGTGATTTATTTGTAGCGCAAGCAAGTCGAGGCCCAAAGTAAATATATAAATGTATATGTACATACACAAGCGCGGGTGCAAGTCACTAAATGTCCGTCTGTTCATTGACTTTTGATGTTGATTTGTCGATTAGAATTTTGCTTCCTTTTGCATTGCTGCAAATCGCTGTGACCGGAAACGCTTAATTATTATTTTGTGCCCTTAATTTAATTTATATACCATGTATGTATGTATATATTTGGGAATTTTGTTTTCTTTACTTAAATTGAAAGCGAATCTTCATAATCATTACAAAAAATCAGAGATTTCCGATTACTTGCGCGTAAAGAAATATTTAGCTTTTAATTTGTTGACCAAAAATTAATTAAGTAGAAATTATGTGTACTTTATTTTATTGGCTTAAGTGTGCAGCGTGGATTTTATGCTTTTTGAATTTATAAAACCACACAATGCAAGAAAATGACAAAATATTTTCTTTAATATAAACATAATTTAGAAAGAAATAGTGAAAGAGAAGAATTGATCAAACCCTGTAAAGAGTATGAAAGGCTTATTAATATTTACTAAGCAATCTTACTGCCGAAAATCCTAAAAGTCGCCTCAAATTTGTTTTTGTTCTCTTCCGTCGCATTTTCATAACTTTTTTTTGTAATTTGTTAAAAAGTGTAATATTTTTAACTAAAGGATCGTTTCACTGCATCGTTTCTGTATGTTCTGTGACTACTGTAGTACCGCCGCGTATCTGCTTATCTTCAATTATTCTGCGCAATTGCGGAGGGGTAGGCTAATCTAGGATTTTTAAAACTCGAAAAATTTCAAAAAAATGTAAAAAAAATGGAAAAAAATCAGTGACTCAAAATATAGTTCGGTTCCTAAAAATATTATTTAAGAGCTTTGGTAGCATAGTGAAAAGATAAATGTTCCGTGTCCAATTCACTGTAGTGTTGAAACGTTTTAAGAGCATTTTTCTACTGTTATTTTAAAAACCGGCGACGATGGTGCTCGGAGACTATCGCATGTTTATAAAATAAATACATATTTAATAAAGTCTGACAGAAAGAAATTCGTTGCCTTATTTCTTACTCTCAGTTTAAATTGTCAAAGTTAGGCCGCTTTTAGGACTCTACTCTGACATATTTTAAATTTTGTTTGTAAAAAATTCTGCTAAGAAAACAATTTTCACTTTTTTGTTTTATTCAAAAAGGTATTTTTCTTTTTACTTCGCATAATCCTGTGAGAAGTTGTGTTGTCAACGCAGAGGCACCATTTTTTCAAAAACAATATGACATCGTAATGGCTGAGTTTTGAATATTTATCTTTGAAATTTTCACAAGATCTTTGTAAAATATGTATCTTTGGAATATTAAAAAGTTTGAATAATATATTCCATTTTTTATATGAAAAAATAATTAAATTTTTTTTTATTGTTTACATGAAAAATTGTTTATATTTTACGAGTACATAAAAAAATATTTAAATTTTTACATGAAAAATTATTTTATACTTTATATGAACAAAATATTTAAATTTTTATATAGAAAAATATTTTGTTTTTTATGAAAAAAACCTTTAAATTTTTATATAAAAAAATATTTTAATTTTTATATGAAAAAATAATTCGATTTTTATATGAAAAAAATATTTTAATTTTTATATGAAAAAAAATTTTAATTCTTATATGGAAAAATATTAATTTTTATGTGAAAAAAAATATTGAAAATAGCACGTTTTTGCTCGAGCAAACCCATGTTACCCCTTACAGGGCTACTTCGATATTGCTCTCGCAAGCAGATATAACACTAACCTTCTAATTTAAGCGCAGCCGAAAAATCCTCAAGCCAACAAGCACTACTTTTCAATACCGAATCGTTGCACTTGTATACTTTTTCACCTCTTAGATTGTCATAATCAGAAATAAATATGCTTTATTAATTTTAATGCGATTTATTTATAAATATTTTTTTAATAATAATTTTATTTTTTTTTATAAATAAGTGAAGTTAAATTTTTTTTTAATTGTTTTGTCACAAAAAATTTATAAAAATTGAATTTGTACAGAAACAACTTTATGTGTAAATATAATTAATTCATAGATTTACCTTATTATTATTTATTTTATTCTTTTTATAAATAAGTGAAGTTAAAATTTTTATTCACAAAACAAAAAAATATATTTTTATGAAAATTTAATTTGCTAAGAAAACAGCTTTTTTTAAGTGCCGTTTTTGGCGTCAGATTGCTTTATCTGCTTGCCGTTCTTGCACTTTGCAAAAATAAAAAAAAATTACTAAAGTCACCCTCAGATGCAGTAAAATCGATTAATAAACATAAAAATAATAAAATTTTATAACACACCACAAGACAACAATATAAATAAACATGTTATGAACTTATATAAAGACAATAAACATTTTATATTGCTTTATGATATTCATATTTATGATATTCACTATACATACATATGTATATGGCATGTGCATTAGGGTGGATCAAATAACAGCAAATCTTGGTTTTTTGAAAAATTGGTTGACCTCTAAGAAAGGCTTTCCAAGTATGCGCTCTGAATTGTAACGGTAAGGTCCTCCGCTTAACGATTTTCTATTATTTTCTTTGTATCAAATAGAAAAATTTGTATCTCGCTTCCAACTGCTTGAAAAAATATTTCGTTTTGTAAATGTTGCAGAAATTGAATCTTCAAAAAAGGTTTACAACAATTTTTTCGTAAACCTGACCATTTAAAAAATATTAGGTGGGTTAAACATTAATGTGCAGAAAAGCAGACATTTTATGGTTTCGGGTCGGTTGCGAATCAGGTTGTCCAACAAGCGATGTTGTATTTATATATATTTATACATAACGTCATATAATAGTGAACAGTGCAGTCCTTTACCATATGTATAAAGACTTGTATAAGTATATAAATAAAGCTAAACTAACAGCATATGCTTCATTAATACATAAAAACATACATACATATGTACGTATACACATCACGGCCATTTGTGTGCGTGCGCGCCACTATTGCATGGTAGTCGCTTCCGTTTCCGTGTTTTCATCATTTACTTTTTGGCAAACATAAATGAAAACCGCACCAAACTGACCATAAAACGAAAGAATATTCAAAAAACAAAAAAAAAAAAACAATTGTCAGCGCCAAAAGGCAAAGAGCCTAAGGACAGCGCAAACAACAAACAGGACTCAAATGACGCGCTGCCATTGTAAATGTGTTGTATATATGACTGTATATGCATGTTTTTATTTAAATGTGTGTGTGATTCTTTATATGTGTGCTTGTGAATCGTCATTACGCGAGACGTCAGAATGGCAAGCCAAAAAGCGTCAAATCAATAAACTAAACATGCGAGCAAACGAAAATTAATGATCTCATGCGGTTTTATATACTTTTGTATATATGTAAATATGTGTATATAAATGTATATGCATATGTATATATATATATAAATATATAAATTTGTATATATAAACATGTATTATCATATATCTATAACTGCCACTCAAGTTTTATAGTTTCGACTGTCATGTGTGCGACTTGAAGTGTTGCCGCTCATTGTTGCTGTTGGCTGTTTCTTTTCAAACTCAACGCCGTTTTATTGTTTTCGATTTCAACATTTATTTTTCCAACTGCTTAGCGGCCATTTTTATTATTTTTTTTTGAAAATTTACATTCACATATTTTTTATTTACAACACATACGCCATTTGTATGCCTCGCAAGGCGTACACAATCGAAAACCACAACAACAAACGCCACCTGTACACAATCTGTTTGTTTGTGGCGCGGGCGCCAAATGACGCTGAGAATTTCTTGTGGTCAACTCAAGTGTTTCACGTTTTCGTGTAAGCGTTTCTAGCTGCGGCACCCTGTCATTTGTACAGCGAAGTTTTTTTGCGGCACGCCCACAATTGTTTTATGTATGCGAGGTGTTAGCACAATATTTACTAATTCATAAACGGACTAAGTAGCAAATGCGAAGTCGAAAGTTGACAAGTTGGAAAGGACACAGAAGTAAATATGTGAAACATATGTGACTATATAAAAGTTTGATTTCGTGTTTCAAATGCATTGATTTCTCGCTACAATCTCAGTATAACTTTTGTTGGCAGACAATCAATCAAGCGTGCAGGCTTGTGAAAATGTCGCTTAGAAGCAGCTTGATGAAGTCATAATAAAGTTTCAGTTGGCTGCTAAATTATGCATGAATTTATAAGAAAAAAGAACAACTTTTTCTATACCTATATATATGTACATAATAGTATATATGTATGTATGTACACATATACATATATGTTGCTTATACGAAAAGTTCAATATTCAAATGATTCGACGAAACAAAAGTTTGTCTAGTTTACTATACAATAGTTTATTGTTTACAATCAGATCAGCGAAAAGCAAATAAATATAATTCTTATTGAAAATTCATGCTTTCAAGTTTATATATTCGATTGAAAATATTTTTTTTCAATTGGTTCGAGGCTCTGCTGTCATGAAAGCTGGTCCATCTGTATATGCGAACTAGTCCTTCAGCTTTTGAGATATTGTTCTGAAATTTTGCACACATTATCTTCGCTCCAAGTAGCCGCTTATTTATCGGAACTGCCAATATAGGATCATTATAGCATATAGCTGCCATACAAACCGATCCATCAAAATTAAAATCTTGTATAGAAAACTTTTTTATTTCAAAAGATATCTTAACAAAATTTGGCATAAGTTATTACCTAAACCAAAGCTAAGATATAAGCAAAAATTTTCCAGATCGAACTACTATAGCATATAGCTGCCATACAAACCGATCCATCAAAATTAAAATCTTGTATAGAAAACTTTTTTATTTCAAAAGATATCTTAACAAAATTTGGCATAAGTTATTACCTAAAGCAAAGCTAAGATATAAGCAAAAATTTTCCAAATCGAACTACCATAGCATATGGCTGCCATACAAACTGAACGTTCAAATGTATGTCCTTATATAGAAAACTTTTTGATTTGACGAGCTATCTTAACGAAATTTAGCTCAAATTATTAACCAAAGCAAGCGTACAATATCCAAAGAAATTGTGCAGATCGAACTACTATAGCATATGGCTGCCATACAAACAGACAGTTCAACATCAAGTTTTTTTTACGAACACTTCTTTATTTGTGAAGTGTACTCTAACTTGTGTGCAACCGAAATTAACGTTTTTCCTTTTTTTATTTTTATATTATATATTTTTGGTAAATTTTACAAAATAAATTGTGTCTATTAAATCACTTTTTAAAAGTGTGCACTAAACGTTTATAGAGAGTTAGAACTTGTGGCAGTCGCCATTTGCATGGCAACAGCGCAGATGCACATCAAGAATTTCCGACATATTTCTACTATGCGTTGCAGAATTTTAAAGCATTATTTTATTGTTCTTCATTAATATAGAAATTTTATTTTATTTTGTTTCGTTGTGCTTTTTTAGTATATAAATTTTATTTAAAGCCTTGTGTAGTATGACAATTCAATAAACGTACAAAAAAAGTATACTGTCTTGTACATAAAATAGTACTATATAAGCAGCATACATATGTATTTATTTGAGTTTATATTCCGATTGAAGCAGCACACAAAATGTTGACACGCAAAGTTATATTTTTCAAGATTTTTTTGCCATGATTCGCGTTTTGTATATTTTTACGTATAATTTTTGCTTTGTTCACAGCGGAATTCTTTACTGCCGTGCCGCCACGCCTTAAAACAAGTTGAGTAAGAAATTCAGTCGACATTTTATATTTGGCACCAAATTATTGAAATTTAAATGCGCAATATTTTGTATATAAATTTGAATCGAAGTACGAATCGACGTAAGAAGTTACAAATCGTCACTTCAAATGAAAAACAACGTACATACGTATATACGTATATAATCAAAAACTTTGAAATTGAGTTTTTTATTGCTTACGATTCACTACTTCATATTACATATTATGTAGCATAAAATTTTCAGCTTCCGCTATACAATATATCCAATATGTAACCACTTTATAACCAAAACTCAAATTTTGGATCCAAATGAGTGGTTTCTATTATATCGTTTTTCCTTCACTTGTATACTTATGAAAAGTGATGCTACGTTATTTTGCATTTTACGTGATGAAATCGTGTTAATTTTTTATTTATGGTTGCGAAAATTTTTGAAAATTTTTTGATGGTAAAAATATAAGCAGAGGAAGAGGAAGACCGCCACTCCGTTGGAAGGACCAAGTGGAGAAGGACCTGACTTCGCTTGGAATATCCAATTGGCGCCATGTAGCGAAAAGAAGAAACGACTGGCGCGCTGTTGTTAACTCGGCTATAATCGCGTAAGCGGTGTCTACGCCAATTAAGAAGAAGAAGAAAAATATATATTTTTTTCATTACATATATTACAGCATATTGACGTAAAAACCAACTGATTTTTTACAAAGTAGTATATTTTAAGCTTTTCATCACATGAGTGTTCTAAAAAAGGTTTCTGTATTTTTTGGTGCCGTCGGAATTTTAAGATAGTTCTTTTAAATGTCCATATGACCTTTACAATGCCCGTGTAACTTAAAACCCATTTGTTTTGTTATCATTGGGAGTTTTTTTTATCGACATTTTGGTTCATTATAATTATTTTCTACACTGCCACAAACACCTTAGTACAAACACATAAAGAATTAAAAAAAAAAACAATTATTACATTTTATATAAGATTTTATGCATTTAAGCTGCTTGGTTAAGGTCTCAAAATATAGATGAGTTTCTAGTCTCCAATCACTAGAATATGTGTTTTTTTTTTTATTTCACTTAATAATTTTTATTCTTACTCTAAAAATATGTTTTCTAATCTGAAGCCGCTATAGAAGATGGGTTATACTTTTGCAGTCTCCTAAGTCATTTCATGCTAAGCACACCTGAAGACTTTTGAATATTTTTCTCCAAGAAATATGGTCTTTTTACATTAAAATTGTATCATATGAATATTTAAGATTTGATCAAAATGTATTTTTTTTTATTTCAAGTGATGTTCAATACATCCATGGACACATAAATAGCACACTTGGTCATCAAATAAAAACATTTATATATTTCTTAAGTTTATTACCGACGGACTTAACATGCTTGAGTTTTATTTTAAAAATTATTCACTTTCATATTACTAAAGCACTAAAACAATAAATATTCTATTATCATTAAAAAAAAGACGAAAACATCAATATCCTATGCGACAGCTGAGACCCCTAAATAGCACAATCTGCAAAGTGTTTACAAAAAAGTACAAACCTTTGCAAAAATTATTCAAAAATTAGCATAAGATTGCTCACTTCGTTGGTATTTTGTATTGCAACCACACTTTTTAAACATCCCTTCACATCTACGCTGCAAGCTGTCCACCACTTCTAGCCATCGTTCCTTTGGGATTGAATACCAAGCCTCCTCAATTCCAGCACACAAATCATCAACATTTTATAATATTTTGCTTGCTATTTTGGAGTTGACATTGTTCCATAAATTTTCTATTATATTCAGATCCGGGCTTTGCGCAGGCCAATCCAATATTCTAACTTTTTCATTGCCGAGCCAATGCTTTATTACTAACTTTGCGGTAGGCTTCGGATTATTTTCTTGCATAAATGTCCAGTTTATGGGCATGAATTCAAATGAAAATGGCTTCAGCTACTTTACGACTGAAAAAATTAGAAGAAATATTGGATTCGGATTTGTGCTATTTATATGTCCATAGCTTTATATTTGACCAAAAAATATATTTTTAACAGTTTTAAAATTTAATTTCGGAATCAAAAATAAAAACAAGACTCAATCGGGGTTTTCTTGATAAAAATTATTTTTAATGAGATTGTAACACTTAAATTTTTGAAAAACAATTTTGAAGTAAATATAATTTATTTTAAGGTTTTTACCCTGCCAAAAAAAAATTGTAAAATTTTATATTTCTGTAATAATAGTAAAATAGCTTAAAACATTATACTTTAGATAGTTCAAATCTGTTTAATGGAAGCTGCTCCTAATTATTTCAAAATATTTTGATACAGGCTTATTTTAAAATAAATATTATACAACTTAAATATTTTAAATTTTATTTTGTGTTTGCAAAATTTCAAAAATTTTCTAAATTTAATATTTCCTCTTTACAGTTACGGCGGCATACGCGGTGGTTATCAACATTTCGGACCACAAGGTGGACAAGATTCTGGATTTCCAAGTCCACGCAGCGCCTTAGGTTACCCATTCCCGCCTATGCATCAAAACTCATATTCCGGCTATCATCTAGGCAGCTATGCGCCGCCCTGTTCGAGTCCACCAAAGGATGGTAAGTTTCAAACAAGACACCTCAATATACACATAATAAAGCTAAAAAGCGATATACGAGTACTATAAACAGCAACTACTATGTTAAGCTACTGAAAATAGTGGCTAAATTAAAATTATTGAATATACATATACATATGTATGTATATAGAGAAATAAAAAACCCCTTCTATCGACATATAAACAAATATTGAGTGGCGCTGTCCCAACAGCAAACAAAAGCAAATGCAATCAATAAGCGCAAATAAACAAATATTAACTTAGTCAAACAAATAAGCTTAGCCGCTAGAAATACAGCTAGATAGAGCGATAGCTAGATAGAAATGTGTCCGAAAAATCGCCATTTTGGTTGAACTTAAAACGACCAATTGACCGCTGCCAGCGTAATAAAGCTACAAATTGAGCGGCTGGCATGCCATGGGTTCCTGAGAAATTTTATTATTTTTTCTACGCTTCGCTGGGAGCGCCCGCTGCATTCGGGTGACAATTGCAAGCCATTTACATGCGAACCTTCATTTATTCATAAATATTTACGTAGAAATATGCTTATGCATGCGTATATACATATATTTCGGTTTATGAATTTATGGTATATACAGTAGGTACCTGGTAGACGCAACTTATCGTTAGATAAAATTTTTATTTAAATAAATGAATTATTTGGGGATTTGTGTTAACTTTGTTAAATAGTTATTTGAAGTTATTCCATTCTGATTTTTATTTTTCTATTAAAAAATAATACTAAACAAATACTCAATAATTTTATATACATATTTATTAATGGCCAGTGCAGAAGCCTTGAAAATTATAAAAATTTAAAGAAATTCATAGTTGGTTGAAAATCATTTGAAACGAAAATGAAAGGAAAAATAGTTTACAGGCGATTTGTGGTCAGAGCGGAGATGAGGGGTGGACGTGGTTAAATTTTTAACTACGAATCTTATAGAGAAAGGTTTTATATAACCAATATGTAACCATTTCATAATCAAAACTAAAGTTATGTTTCAATAGTAGAGTGATTTCTATTATATCTTTTTTCCTTGGCTTGTAAACTTATGAAAAATGATGTTACGTTATTTTGCATTTTAGGTGACGACTTACATATTCCTATTTAGAAATATGTTGTAAAATTTTCGAATGAAAAAATTAAATTTTTTCGAGTTTTTCGAAGCAAAGAAAGGTCCTCCACTGCTGCTGTGATTCCGGTCTTCCCATGGTTAGAACCTAACGACCACATTCTCTACGTTCGAAAAAAATCAAAAATTGACAAAATTACAGCGTTTTGTTTTAAAGTTAAGTTTTACAAGAAATTTTTGTTTTTAGCTTGCCACGAGGCTAGTCATGGTGTGGAGAACTGTATACAGAACATGGAGAAAATATCTGAAAGTGATTGGATCATTTATCTTCAAGTAATCAATCAAAAATGTTTAAAAATGACATTTTGAAAAAAAAAATATTGTTAAAAAAAATTCGATCGTCTGTTTCTCGTCATTAAGCCAACCTGTTTGAAAGTTTAGAGATTATTTTGAGTACTAATATTGGTACAGTTATATTTTCGGTATTTAAAATGGTTAACAACCAAAAACTTCCAATAAAATATTTAATATTCGTCAAAAATGAGAAACAAAAAAATCAAATCGAAAAATAACGGTAAAATTTAGAATCATGATTCTTGTTCAAACCCATTAAATACTTTTAACTGGATATGATATTGAAGGGGCACCATTACGATTCTTTTTTCCGCGATTTGAGGATACGATACACGACAAAAAATATGGCAACACTGGTGTTGGTCTCAAATCTTTTGAAACTGTAGGTGCGCAAAATAGATTTTGCATACATTTTTTAATCAAGAGGTCTTCCTCTACCCATTCCTACCATCAAATCGCGGCCCACAAGGGATCGTAATTTTACCGTTGAAGGTATGATTTTTGACAGAAATAATATATCATTGTAGTTCTTAGAAATAAAATTCCGATTTTCATGGAAAAATGTAGAAAATCAGCTACAAATCAATTTTAATCGGTTTAATATTTTCTTAAACCAAACACTTCAAAGTTTGCTCTAATCAAGTGCCCACTGTACCGCCGTTTTTTGTAAGCTACATTTCAATGTAATATATGTAGCTACCAAAAGTGTACGTTAATATGTATATTTGTATATAATATTACCTACCGCTACACAAATATGTCACGTGAGTTTCAATTTCAGCGCCCTTTTGTGAACTGAACTTTTATTAAATTCATAAGGTTTTTGTGCCCGATTGTCTTCGGTTTAGTGTTGTTGTTGTGTATGCCTTGTCGCTGCAACACTCGAAAAAGGACAAACAAGATTTTTATCTCAAATGTATGAGTTGTTTTTTTCGAGTAGTGTAAAGGACACTTTATACAATGTGTTGTTGTTTTTGTTATGACCTGACATTAGCGATGCATTTATTTGTGTGTAAACATGTTTGCATGCCTAATGATCGATGGCGACATACATATGTTTATATGTACATATGTATGCACACTTACGCCCGAACGCAACTAAATATATAGTATGTATGTGCATATCGACTGTGTGTGTGGCAGTGGTGACCGCGGCCCAATGGGACACTCGTATTGAGACTTTGTGTTGACATTTTCAGGGAATGCGCTGCTGTTTATTATTTAGGGTTCCCGAATGTATTGCTTTTTTCTTCGCCCCTTATACCGATATAGACATATCAGTTTTATTCCCATGCCTTTTTTATGTGTTGTGTGTATGTATGTATGTTTGCAGGTATATTTAGTTGTTTATGTATATGTATGTATAGTTGTTTCTATTTGTATATGCTTGTATGTATGTATCTGTGTTTACATCCTCGCATTCATGTCTACTTTTCGAACCCAAAAAATGGTGACAGCAATTGTGTTAATAGATCGGTTAATCGTGCGGCCATTGTCGCTTATGCTCCCTTTTACTGCAACTATTATCTGCCGCTATGGCGCTCTCCTTTCATATATCCTTTATTTAAACTGTTTTCTAGCTAAAATTTTGGTCCATCAGTCTAATTCAATAATCAAAATTTCAGATAAAGTGAGGCATTCTTTCTTGAGTTGTTAAAGTGACAGCTGAAAATAGATTTTCGATCTTTTATTACTTTTTTGTTGTTTTATATACTTTTGTTGTTAAAAAATCCCCTTTGGAGTTGTGAAAAGCTGGAGCTTAGTACCATTTAGTCAGACACTTGTCTCGCACTCGAAATCTGAAGAGCTTCAAAGCTCAGCAATAACATAAGAATGCCTGAAGAGGAACAACAACAACAATAATAATAACGTCAACAGTAACAACAACGACAGGAATAATAACAACAAAAGTAACAACAGTGGCAACAACAGTTACAACAACACTAACAACAACAACAGTAATAATAAGAACAATGACAACAACAACAACAATAGTAACAACATCAATATTAACAACAACATGTAACAACAACAACAATAATAAAAGAAACAGTAACAACATCAACAACAACAACCATAGCAACAACGCCATAATAATAACAACAACAATGCCGACAACTTCATTCAATCACTGTGATATTGCCAAGCACCTTCAGCTGCTGCTGGCGGGTGACTTTTCGAGTGCGCGCCCTGTGACAATAAAAAGCGATCATCAAGTGAATTAAAGTTGACGCCAAACATGAGCGTGAATAACGCACGAATAGCAACTCCGACGAAAGTAAGCCAAACCACCATTTACAGCGCGTGAACTACACACAGCAGCTCAACAGTTTTAAGCTGCGATGTCTTCGCAAAATAAAATCAAAAACTGAAAAATAAAAAACAAAAATCTTAAAACCTGAAAAATAAAAACTCAAAAACTGAAAAATAAAGAGTTCTAAAGCAGCTTTCGTCCCGCCAACGACCTAACACTGCGCTGATTTAATTTCTTGTGGCCGCTACACCGCCAGGCGTGGTAAAAAAAGAATGTCTCACCAGCGCGTTGTCTCCGGATTTGGTGTTATTTTATGTGTTCGTAAGTCGCCTCGACTTCATTTGCCTCAGCTGCTGATTCTCAATTAAATTCGCGCCCATCGAGTGACAGCAGCGGCGAAAGAGTTCACTCATTATTATGCCCAAGTAGTATGCGGTGCAGTACTTTTTTAACGGACTGTACATTGCACATATGTATGTATGTGTATACATATGCACATGTACTTAGCATGCATTTGTGTAGTTGTTTGTGGAATAATTTTAAATAAAGTTTAATCAAAAAAGTGTTCCAAAATAGTCGCTGCCTTTTGCGTATCGGAGGTTTTTCGGTTTTTGCGAAGTGCCAGCGTCTCGTCCTATGTGCTTTGTTACGCAAGTTGTTGTTGTGGGTGTCAGACCATTTGTGGCAAAATGACAGTCGACGCAAACACTTTCCATAAGGCTCTTAAATCAATTGTGGAACTTAAAGCTTGAAGTAAAAAATTAAAATGAACTCGAAATGATTAAAGAAAGTTGAAATTTATTTTTAAGGGACTTCAAAAACTACATAGTAGAGAATGATTACTGAAAGGAAAAACAAGAAAAAACGTTAACTTCGGCTGCACCGAAGCTAATATACCCTACACAGATCACATTGGTGCCTTAGAAAATAATCTATACCAAATTTGGCGAAGATACATTGTCAAATGTGAAAGTTTTCCATACAAGAACTTGATTCCGATCGTTCAGTTTGTATGGTAGCTATATGCTATAGTTGACCGATCTGACCCATTTCTTCGGAGATTTCATTGTTTCTATGGAAAATAATCTATACCAAATTTGGCGAAGATACATTGTCAAATGTGAAAGTTTTCCATACAAGAACTTGATTCCGATCGTTCAGTTTGTATGGTAGCTATATGCTATAGTTGACCTATCTGACCCATTTCTTCGGAGATTTCATTGTTTCTATGGAAAATAATCTATGCCAAATTTGGTGAAGATACATTATCAAATGTGAAAGTTTTCCATACAAGAACTTGATTCCGATCGTTCAGTTTGTATGGTAGCTATATATACTATAGTTGACCGATCTGACCCATTTCTTCGGAGATTTCATTGTTTCTATGGAAAATAATCTATACCAAATTTGGTGAAGATACATTGTCAAATGTGAAAGTTTTCCATACAAGAACTTGATTCCGATCGTTCAGTTTATATGGCAGCAATATGTTATAGTGGTCCGATATCGGCCGTTCCGACAAATGAATAGCTTCTTGAAGAGAAAATGACGTTTGCAAAATTTCAAAACGATATCTTAAAAACTAAGGGACTAGTTCGTATATATACAGACAGACGGACAGACAGACAGACGGACATGGCTAAATCTACTCAGCTCAACATACTGATCATTTATATATATACTTTATATTGAAATTATTTAAGAAAGAAATTCCATTAAATTTTGTGTTCCTTCTGGTGTGAAACATTGACACGAACCACATCCAAGTGACAAACTTAATATACCAATAAAATTCAGGGTATAATAATAAACAAATAATATTTCTTATGTAGACGATGCGGTGGTATTAAAAAATCTATGAGAATCTATTCGAAAAACGAACGAACGCGTTAACGTCTGTGAAACAATGGTTTTCGACTACCAGGATGTCAAGAAACGTAGTATTATTGGCAATAAGTCTTGGATCTGTGCTTACGACCCGAAAACAGACGATCGATCGGCTTAATATCGTGGCAAAGGTGAGCCGAAGCCGAAAAAACTACGCCAAAGCAGATCATTTTCTTCGATTATCGAGGTGTGGTGTACTCAGAACTCTTTCCGATCGGCCAAATTGGCAACCAGGCATACTGTTTGAGTTTATGCGTCGCTTGCCCGAACCTATTCGCAAAAAGAGGCCGGCTTTATGGGTCGACAACTTTTGGTTTTTGCACCACGATAATGCACCGTCGCAGTCTTCATTGATTCTTTATGAGTTTTTCGCTTAGTTCCGTGTGTTAGAGACACACGTACAATTCTCCACAGCTTTCGAACGCTGTATATATTTTCTAAAAAAAATACCAACTCAGCCACCAATTCGTTTATTGAATTATCAGTACACCTGCTCTTTTGTGTATCGTTTTTTCTTGAAACGTTCGAATTTCGTATAATATTATTGCTGTTGTCGAGAATGCTAGCCATAATTGTCACCAAATAATTATAATCGATCGTTTAGTGTCCGACCGATCGGCAATGAAGTCATGCGTTACATTTTCCTAACTATTTGTAATTAATAATATTCATACATTTGGGTATATTTATGATAACCATACAGGTATAAACGTCCTTCCAAACATTGAAGCTACCGAGCGACTGTGGCTGCGACTGTGCGCTGTCCATTGGCTGCGCTTTCAAGTGGAAAGATGAATTCATAGCGATTATATGCAAACGATTCATCTTTTTCAGCAGCGTTTAGTGTTGGTTTCAGGTTTTTTTTTACGATATTTTGCATCAAGTTTCGTGTGTTTGTTTGCTTTTGTTTCTACACATGCGTCAACTGTGTTTTAATTCTTTAGCTATTTTTCGTGTGTGCAACAGTAGTTATAAATGTGGCACGTTTTTTGCGGTGACATAATTGCGCGCTTGACTGTGACATTTTTATTTTTAGCTGCTTTGTGTTTTTTTAGTTTTTTTTTTAATTTTCATTTAGTTATTTGACGCTGTTAGAAAAACATGTTTGTGTGTCTGTTAAAATAACCGAACTTTTTACTGCAATTTTTGTATATACGTGTATGTACTCTTTTCAATTGAAAATATACACAAACATGTATGTATGTATGTATGTATATTTGTTCCCATCAATACTTGCGCCTGATTTTTACATGGTTGAGCAGTTTTGCCGTCGCTTTTATTTTATTTGAAATTTGTGTTTTTTTTTTTTTTTGGAAGATTTATCTTTGTTTTCGGCCACCTTTTTTCTGTCTCAAATGTACTTGCAATTTTTGTATGTTTGTCAATATGTGGTATATGTAAATAAATACATCACCAGCAGTCAGACACTGAAATTGCTTTGTTTTCAATGAATTGGGAAAAAAGTAAAGCAACAGCAACAACAATAAGAGCAGCGGCAGCGTGAGATTCGCAATTGTCATTGTCATCGTCGCTGCCGCCAACACGAATTGACGATTTGGCAATCGCAAAACAATTAACCTTGACGGTGAACGTGGACAAAGCCACTTAAACATAGAGTGCAAGTACATCTTTCAAGTATATACAAATACATATACATAGTATGTATACTAATGTAAAGCGCGTTCACATATGTATATGAGTTACTTGTAAATATATGTATATATATATACATATACATATACAGACACATATGCGTTTGTATGTCAGCACAGTAGTTCATATACATACATACATATATAGAGCTCTATTTAAAGTCTATGACGTGACTTGCTGACTCTGTCAGGTGGGAGTGGTTGTGGGCGTAGGAGCAGTTTTTGACGTCGTACGTTTTTTATTTTAGTATTAGTACTTACCTAAATATTTACTTTTTCCTACAAATTATCGAGTTAGGAAAATAAGTTGTGTATGCTTTAAGATTTTTTAAGGTTTTTAAATAAAGTTAAATAAGTAAAAATCTAATAATTCTATTTTTCAAGCCAGATTTTTTTAAAAAGTATATATTGCAAAAACTTTTTTCATCTCAGCAAAGATTTAAGTTAGCGCAGCTATACTGGCTCCTTAGGCCAAGATCTCGCCAAAAGTCTGAAGAACAAGTTGTTAATTGATAAGGTAATGCTTAGATCGATCTGGACATTCAAATCTGGGGCAGTATAGCGTATTCAAATTTAAAAGTAATTCAAGCTTTTCAGAGTGAAGCTCTCACAACATAGTAGAGCTCCTTTCTATGTGAGAAATGATGTTCTCTACCGGGATCTAAAGTTGTTTAATGTAAAGCAAACCATCGTAGAATTTAGTAGATGTTACCTCTTCCGTATCACAGAAACTGAGGGAATAGTTCCCATATATAAGACAGACGAGCATGGCGAAATGGACTTAGCGCGTTACGCTGATCATTTATATACAGCGTCTGATATGATTGTGACAGCTTTACAGCGGCCATATTTGTTTACGGATTTCTGTCAGAGTGTCTGCCATTTCTACATGTCATTTTTCACTTTCGTATAACGCTTGGAATTTGTCCAAGATTATAACGCAAAACCACGTTCATCGAAAAATCATGAGTCAAATCCTTGTGTTTTTCAGGAAACACAATTTTATCCCAAAAATGTACCGTTCTCTACGGATTGTGTAATCCCTAATTTTTTGAGATGTCGATCTGAAATTTTGCAACCGTGCTTTTCTCACCAAGTAGCTGTTCCTTTGTCGGAACGGCCAATGTTGAATCACTATAGCATATAGAGGTCATGGTCGTACAAGCTGAACGATCTGAATAAGTTGCTTATATGGAGAGTTTTTTCATTTGACGAGATATCTGCCTGAAATTTGGCATAGATAACTTCCTAAAGCAATGGAATTTTCGTAATAAAATTGAAATATTTGTAAACGTTGTTCAGGTGTAAGTCTTTTCATGATGAAATACGTACAAAGTAATCCTGAATAAAAATAACATGACAGCTTGACACGACTCACGTATGATTTGTCAAAAAGAAGTAATTGTGAAAAGTACTTCTTCGTAGATAACCCATTTTTACATAAGAATTCATTAAAAAAAAATCACAATTCTCACATATGAGCGTTTAAAAGCACTAGAATGTAGTAAAATGTTTTTTTTTATATTTTTTACTTTAACAAGATTCAAATTAATATTTTTAAGAACAAAATAAGATAACTAACCAAAAAAATAATATTTTTAAGAACAAAATATGATAACTAACCAAAAAAAATATTTAAAAATATTGAAAGACATGTGGAAACAGTCACTAAAAAACCAAAATTAGCACATTTAATCAAAATTATTAAAATTCTTTTCACTTAACTGCTTCATTTCTTTTGGCACTGCTTAGCCTTAGTGATAATTAAATCGAAATTTATGGCGTACAACAACGCAAACTACAGAACCACACATTTTTGACACAAACACATCCATACATACATACATTTATCTTATTTAATATAAACTCACTCAATTATATACATTCTTTCGTGGCTCATTTAAGTATCATGAATGAACTTTGTGTTTAATTGTATTATGCCATAACACTACTATTGTTGTTATTGTAATGAATTATTGCTCATGTTGCACATTTAAAGCGGACAACCCGCGGCGAGCGACACAGTGGCCTGCTGTCAATACACACATAAAAATGTCAGCTACTAATTTTCGTGGGTTTTCAGGTGTCCCAACTTCTGTTTGAATTATGCTTGTTTAAACAAGTTATGATTGTGGTTTTTTGTCGCTTTTTTCTCCGCCACAGTTTGATTTACGTTTATTTGGCGGGAAGAGAAATAAGGTTTTTTGGTTTTGATAACTGGTCGGGTTTGAATGGGTTTGAAACCAGTTTGTTGTTTTAAAGTTTTAAAGTTTAAAATGAAACAATTCGAAGCATAAATGAATATCGAAAAAACAATGAGCATCACCTTGATTTTTGAGCGGTCTTGGCGAGGTTTTTTTTGTTTCGGCTCATTTTTTCCCTCCATTCCGATGATTGTTGACTTGTTTCCAGTCAAACTCATAAACCCATGTCTTATCGACAGTGATAATAGTCTCCACGAATGTGGGATCGGATTTCGCACGATCAAGCATGTCCGAAGAGACCTGTTTACGGTACTCTTCTTGAAAAAAAAATCAGTTTTATCGAGACGAGTCGAGCAAGAACGCTTTTCATACCCAAAATATTCACCAAAATCATTCGAACGAACACGCGAAATATGTAGAGCTCTCTAACCATCTCTCTAACACTCGCCAGACGATTTTCAAGCACCATATTATTTACTTTTTAATATTTTCGAAGGTTGTCTATAACGAGGCTTTTGTAATGTGAAGGCTTAGTACCACTCGTAGGTTTGTGTCTTTGATAAAAATGAATCACCCGTTAGTATAGCCCTTTTTTGGGGACTTTTCGCCTTCTTTTGATTAATAATATTTTAATATTTGAGAGTTTAATAATTTTTAAATAATAATGAAAAACAGTATGGTTTTTTTGGTATTTTTTTCATATATATTTTTTTTTTGAAATTTATTAATTATTAAATATAATGTTTTTAATAAAATTTGAATGTCTGCAGACTTACATATTTACTAACATGAGCGTTATATTTGATATTGTGATTCCAAAGACACAGTTACATTGCTGTATGTAACAATAATGGCTGTAATTAAAATCTTGTTTGCCACAATTTATTATTTCTTGCTGTAATTGGATAGCAGAGCCCCCACAGAGTGCTGTGACATTGTGAAGGCCAACTATGCAGTTATGTGGCAGAAAGAAAACCATAAACATATAATTACTGTAAACATATACATACATATATTATATACTACAGATACATATATATGTGTATGTATATGTAGATATGCATATATATAATATATAATATATATATTTACTTTTGTTTACATACATATATATGGTAAAAAAAATTTCTTATTTTCTAACCTATATATTAAATTTACATATTTTTTTATAAATACATACATATAAATAAATCCATTTTTATAAACACCGACGAAAAAATCCGTCAATCTACTGGCAAAATTACAATTTACTTACATAAATATATATACATATACATACATACTTCACCGTCTGCCAGCCAATTTGTCTAATCATCTAACAATTAAATGCCTGCCGATTTGTTTAATAACAGTTTTACATATTGCCATAACGGTTAATTACAACTATTACTATGTAAAGTGTGAAGAGCAATTGCAGCGAGTGCTTTCAGCCAGTCACCCGAATGAGCGGCTCGTGAATGACCCAGACAAACTAAATATGTAAACATATATATGTACATATATACGTATATGTGTGTATGCTTGTAAATAGTTGACAATTATTAAATTATTTTGCAATTTTTGCTTTATTTAAGTGCTTATGCCACGCACACTACGAACTACAACAAAAAATACCAAAAACAATAAATATATAAGTAAACTAATAAATTTCATTGTTCCTGTGTGTGTGTAAGTTAGTGTGCGTTTGTTTACGTTTCAAGTGCTTTGAACTCTGATTTTAATGAAGGCAATTATAGTGAATCCGTTTGGCTGTTGGCGACTTTTCTTACATGTGTAATTGATAGGAGTAGATGATATATTTATATGTACATATATAAGTATATGTGTATATGTAGGTAAATGAAAAAAATGAAATCAGTGTAGTGATCTTAAAGTGGGTTAAAGATGCAGGCATGTAACGGGTGATCCAAGTAGAGGTACTTTTTTCAATAGGGGTTTTGACAAATCACGCCTTAGTCGTGTCAAGCTGTCAAATACTTGGCAAATACGTATACGGTGTATGTGAGGTGAACTTAATTTGAGAATTTTAAGTTTATTTAACTTATATGAATTTTGAAAAATCAAGAAGAGCTTATGAAAAGCACATTTATGATGGAAAGTTCTTCGAAGAATAGAAAAAAAATATTTCATGAACCAAGAAATATATATATTTTTTATACATTATTAATAATATATAAAAAAGTACACATGTAGTATATGTATAAAGCACATTCTTTTGGTTCTATTTTTTTTTATTTTATAAATATTTTTTTATTATTTGTTATATAATAAAAAATAATAATATATTTACATAAATAGATATATATATTCTCATTTTCTAATTTAACTTTCATTTTCTAACTACTTTCCTTTATTTTTCAGATTTTTCCATATCCGATAAATGCGAAGATTCGGGTTTACGCGTCAATGGCAAAGGCAAGAAAATGCGCAAACCGCGCACAATATACAGTTCATTGCAGTTACAACAATTAAATCGACGATTCCAGCGTACACAGTATTTAGCGCTGCCAGAGCGAGCCGAATTAGCGGCGAGTCTGGGCCTCACGCAAACACAGGTAAGTGAAGCATATTAAAAAGTAAGAAATGTTAATAATATTTTGTAAACAAACAATATGTAAAGAAATTGAAAAATGTTGAAAAAATGAATAAAAAAAATATGATAGAATATAAATACCATAACATAATAAAATATATTAATGAATAAAGAAATATATCTAATTTAAAAAATATATGTATATATCTTTAAATTAAATTAAATTAAAATTTATGACATAAAAATATAAAATAAAATTAATTAAAAAGAAAAAAATTAAATCAAAGAAAATTAAAAAATTAAAAAAAAAATAGTTAAATAAAGTAAAATAAAATACAACAAAATAGTATAAAATAAAATAAAATAAAAAAATAAATTAAAATTAAATAAAGAATTCAAAAAAAATAAAAAATCGGAAATACATTGAAATCAAATAAAATAAAAAAACATAATAATATAAAGTAAAATTATATAAAAACATAAAATAAAATTTAAATATTGATAAAATTTAAAGTAGTGGCATAAAAATATAAAATATAAAAAAAATAAAGTTAAATAAAAAAAATAACAAAATTGAATAAAATAAAATACAAACATAAAGTAAAATATTATAAAATAAAACGAAAAAAATTTAATAAAATTATATTATATTAAATGAAGCAAATAAGTAAACAATTATATTTGTAAGAAAATTTACAAATATTGAAAGAACATAAAATAAAATAAATTAAATAGAAGAAAAAATAGGAAATCAAAGAAAATAAAAAAATTAAATAAACAAAAATTTCAATTATAAAAAACAGTGAAAATAATAATAAATACATTGAAATAAATAAATAAAAAAACAATAAAAAAAAATTGTTTGTTCAAATTAGCAGTAATGGCATAAAAATATAAAATATTATACAAAAAGATAATAAATTAAAATAAAATAAAATAACATAAAATTGAATAAAATATAAAAAACACAAGTAAAATATTAAAAAATTAAACAAAAAATTAAATTACATTACAATAAATTAAGAAGAAAATAAAAAATTAACTAAAATAATGTAACTGAAAATACTATAAAACAAAAAAAATAATAAACATTAAGAAAAAATAAAACATAATTAGAGATAAATTCAATGAAAAAAAGTTAATACGATATTAAAAAAATTATATATTAATATATTAAAAACATTAAATAAAATTAAAATAAGGTAAAATAAAATGCAATAGAAACATAAAAAAACCATAATAGATTTTTTTTTTAAGAAAATAAAATAAAACAAAACAAAAATATACATATAGTGAAATAAAATATACTAAAAAAATTAAAAAAATTATTATTTATTAAATTAACAAAAAAAAATTAAACTACATAAAAAGAATTATATGCAATAAAAAAAATAATATAATAATTTTCTTGAACAATAAAGTAAAGTAAAATTATGTAAATTTTATTAATTAAAAAAAAAAGCTTCAAATAAAATACAAACTTAAAAAAAAAAAAACATAATAATAATAAAAATAAATTTTCTTGAACAAAATATAATAGTCAAGAAATTTTTTTATAAAAAAAATTAAAATGAGATATATTGAATTTTTTGTACTTGAAAGACTGAATTTTTACAATTTTTAAGTACATACATATATAGATCCTTATATACTGTTAATATCGGTAAAAATTTTCGACAAACTATACATTCTTACATCTCCGCAATTTGCCAAATTAAACTTCGTTTAAAGTTAACTCCGACTGCTTAAAGCCGTAGTAGCTGGCTAACAAATGAGAACATAAATTTATATGCTATCGATTTTTAGCTGCAGACTACCAACTAACGCTGCACATTTATTGGAACAGTAATGGTGTGCCAGTTATATGGTATGGTATATATGATACAGGTGTGCGTGTGTGTGAGAAATTTTGTGAAGCGTCTAAGTAGAAAATGTTTACAGAACAATTAAATCAAGGTAAACAAAAGCCAAGTGTTAGCAGCGCAGCGGACACGCCCGCCTGAAGGCCAATGTCCCGGTCGCCAATGCAAATCTTAAAAACTGAACTTTATTTACGCGAACGATGGTTAATAAATATGGAGCGCATAGAAAAAAAAATTTAGTAAAATTGTAACTGCAACATTTGTATATGTATGTATGTATATATACATATTATATTTATATTTTTGTGTGTGTGTATGTGTGTGCGCTCGCATATAAATTTGTCCGCCCTTCGCATGCGAGCGCAAAAAACAATCAATAAACGACTTCCGCTTTCGCTTAACCAAGAGGGCGGTTTTAATTACTGCCACAAGAAGCAATAAAACAACACTGCAACACTAACAACAATAAGAACAACAACTGCAACTACTTTAGCCAAATAACACAAAATAACACAAAATCCAGCGAAGCAACGTGGAAGCAATTCAACTAAACAGAAAGTGTCGAATCGAACGCACAAAAGTTTCGTATTGCTAGAAATTCCCTTTCCCGACGGCTCAAAACATATTTATGGAAGGCGCTCGACGTCTTCGGTAGCCAGCTAGCTAGCTAGCTTTCTTTATTGCTTTATTCACAAGCAAATAAAAGCTATAAATAAAATAAATAGTCCAGGAGGACAGCTGGCTGCCTGGCTAACCGACCAGCCGAACTTTGGGAAAGTGACCACCAACACAAACACAAACAAACGACTAGCGTGGCAACAACAAGCGGCCGCGCGATAATTTACTGAAACTGTAGCGCCACAGCTACCGCAGTAGCCGGTTGATGAGTGGACAGCCAAGGAGCTGCAGTTACACCCTTTATGCACTCATAAATTAATTTTTTTGTAACTATTTGCTCTTGGTTTGTTCTTTGTTTTTCGTCCCTGAACACAACACTTGGGCCCCGCTTGGCGCTAGCGGTTGCATATTAACCCTTCAACGCCCGGCGGCGTTGCATTTAATGAGTCAGTGCAATGGGCGTGGCTGCGCAAACTTTCACAAAAAATAACAAATTATTGATTTCGGCAATTTTTCAGTTGTCCCCTGCGCGCTGCAGGCGCCTTCTTTGCGTTTGTCGGCGGCTAATTAGCTTGTCTTTGTCAATGTAGCGGAATTAAAAGAAGATGCCAGAGTATGAGCGTATATTTTACTGTGTCACTTCGGGCAATATACAGTTATATGTGTGTATGCGAATTAACGGTTAAATTTTAAGCGGCTTCAGCAACTGCGAATACCTAACTGTGCCTTATAACTCGAAAATTTGGCTTCTTATTATTTCTTAGTATTAGCTTGACTGCGCTCATACTGTCACTATTGACAGCTGTCAAGTTAATGTTTCTTATACATATAATTTTTTGTATGCCGCATGTATTAAAATCTAAATGTGAAGCAGCTAGAGTGTAAGAAACTTTTAGTTTTGATATTTGATTGCTTCTGAGTCAAGTTTTCGCCCGAGGCTATGCGGTTAACATGCAAATTAGGCAGTTTGTAAAGAAATGCAAATATATTTTGCAGAGAAAGCAGACAACAGGCACTCACCAAAATGAAGCAGGGGATTTACAAATGGAAGTTTCTTAAAAGAAGTTACAAATTTCCATTTTTTTTAAATATTTTTCAAAATTTTTGCGAAATTTCTTAAAAAAAGTTCAAATTTAAAAATTTTTTAAAAATATTTTTCAAAACTGTTTATGAAAATATTTACAAATTTCATAGAAAATTTTATCGTCATCGATAATTGGAGCAGCATATAATTATTTTATTAGTTTAATCTAAAAAAAAAAACAGAAACAATTAAATTATTATTTTTTTTTAATTAGGTGGCAACGACAAAAATTTATATGTATATCCGTAATTATTATCTTAAACAACATTAATTGTGCAGTGCGGCTTTTGATAAAAGTTCATAAAAATATTTATAAAACTAAAAATTTAATTAGCCTGGCAACACTGCCATAGCGTATTTTTAATCCAAGCAAATATTTATTTTACTAGTTAAACCTTAAAAAAATTATAACCAATTAATTTTAATTTCAATTTCCTTTTTTTTGAGTCAATCAGGTGGCAACGCCGAAAATTTCTATAGTTGTAATTATTCTCTGGACCAACATTAATTCTACAATGCGGCTTTTAATAAATTTTTAATAAAAAAATATTAATAAAAATAAAAATTTAATTAATCTGGCAACACTCTGACGGCGTATGTCACATATTCAACACACGGTTTATATTCAAAAAACTTTTAATTTAAATCAGATGGCAAGGCTATATACTATTATTAAACAAAAATTGCGTTTTTATTTTTTATTCATGCTTGCCCAAATAACCTAACCTAGAAAACATTTCTAGCTATAATTAGAAAGAAGCATTTACAAAATTTACTTTTTTTTATACATGTGGCAAGCTTATTTATTTATTTTTTCTTAACAATCGTTTTCAACCACAACGCCAATTTAGCCAACCTTATTAATATTTTCTATCTTCAAAACTTAAAAAAATTTAAAAATGTGGCAACATTGTTTTAAATTTTATTTTATTTTTTTGTTTTTCACAAACTATTCCGTATAAAATGCAGTTTTTATATTCTAAAATAAACAAAAAAGTTTAATATTTTAAAGCATGTGGCAACACTATTTTAAATTTTATTGTTGTTTTTCTGTTTTCTCAGAAGCCTTACCGTCTAAAATGCTTTTAAATTAACCCACCAAATTAAAATTGTTAAAATTCGCAATTTCTTCGCACAAAAACTATTTCGCGCAGTGTATTCCACACTAAATTCACAAAATCTCTCGCGCCCCATGGAAATGGAAAACTTCATTACAACTAGGGGGAGTCATTCTGCAACACCACCCTGACATATCATGCTGGCTTGTCTACTGTTGCAACCCAGCCATTCAGCCAGCCAGCTTGTCTATTTACCTAGACTGGCTAAACAAAGCGATCTCATAACAGTCGCGCCATACCTAACGCAAGACAACAAAAACAAGAATGCAAAATTTATAAAAATAGTTAAATAAAAAACCTTGTGGTATTGTGAATGTAAAGAACATGCAACACCCACGCGCTGCAACATGGCAAATATTCTGACGTACGAACGAGTTTGTGATCCCTCGCCACCTTGGCTTCCACACGAGCCGCGCTCAAGCAAAATTTTTCGCATGTCGTTGAGGTGTACCGCACTTATGTACATACATATATTCGACTGGGCTAACTATTGTGTTTTTGTAAGCGTGCATGTGGTGTTTGACTAGCTCGTTGACTCGCTGAGTCGCTAGATTTGAGTGCTTTGTTGTTTTATTGCTAGTCACTGAGACGACTGAGAAGTCTGTGGCTATCAAACAACTAAGTAACTTGTGGCATACTAATTCAATTAGGAAGCCTACGCCCACAACCAATAAATATTTTCGAAAACAAAACGAAATAACGATCGTTATTCCAGTTACAAAATGCGCTGGAGTGTGCGTGTGTGTATGTGTGCAGGTGTATTGAGGGCTTCGGTTAGTTGTGTGCGTGTTGCGTTGGTATGGAAATGCATTGCCTATCGGCTGTGCTGCACTTGAATGCACTTTGTTGTACACTTCAGTCGTACTTATGGTGCCTGAGTGTTGCCACAAACTTGTAACTACTTGTCTGTGTATACACATATGTACATATGTATTTGTTTGTACTTACAGTAACTTTATTTGGTTAGACAGGCGGAGTACTTCAAGCTTAGTTGACATTGGTGTTAGCTTGACAAGAATAAGTATTTCACACAGTTTCATATTATTTAGAATACAAAGTTTGGGAAGTGTTATTATTTTCTATAACAGTGTTTTGTGATGAATGATTTAAGCGGTAAGAGCTTTATAAACCTTTTTGATTTTTGAAAATATCAAAATTGTTTCCTAACCTTCCATTTCCAGCATTTTTAGTTGATAATTGATAAGACAAAAAAAAAAAATAAACTTTTCTATGCTTTTTTGTAAACAAAAGCTTTAAGCTTTCTAAAATTAAAGTAGCAAATCACAAGTCATCCGTAATGCAAAATTTTCAGCATTTTTAGCCAACAATTTAAAAAATAATTTAAACGGGATACTAGAAGTGTCCTTGCCTCAAAATCAAGCTTTAAGCTTTCAAAAAGCTTCTAAAATCAATTTTGAAAATACAAAGTCGTTTTCTAATGTTGCATTTCCAGCATTTTTAGTTGATAATTTTCTTGAAAAAGACAAAAAAAAATCAAAGAAAATTTTATTTTTTTGTAAATGAAAGCTTTAAAGCTCGTTAATGCGTCGTTTGTTATGCTAAATTTTACATGTTTAACTTATTATTTGAAAAGAAATTTAAATGGTATATAAGAAATGTGCTGCCCTCATAATGAAAACTTTAGGGTTTCAAAAAGCTTCTAAAATCAATTTTGAAAATTAAAAGTATTTTCCTAATGTTTAAGAAATAATTTAAACGTAACAAAAGAATAGTGCTTTTCGAAAAGTCTCAAAATGGAAGCTTTAAGCTTTCAAAAAGCTTCTTAACTAAATTTTGGTAATTAAAAGTATTTTCCTAATGTTTAAATAATAATTTCAACGTAACAAAAGAATAGTGCTTTTCAAAATGTCTCAAAATGGAAGCTTAAAGCTTTCAAAAAGCTTCTTAACTAAATTTTGGAAATTAAAAGTGTTTTCCTAATGTTTAGAAAATACTTTCAACGAATCAAAGGAACATCACTTCCCTGAAAATCTCAAAATGAAAGCTTTAAATTTGCAAAAAGCTTCTAAAAGCAATTTTGAAATTTAAAAGTATTTTCTTAATGTTTAAAAAATAGTTTCAACGGAATAAAAGAACAATGCTTCTTTGAAATTTTTAAAATGTAAGCTTTAAGCTTTCACAAAACTTGCAAGATCAGTTTTTAATGTTGAAAAGCGTTTTTAATGCTTAATTTCAGTATTTTATAAGGAAAACCAATTTTAGATAATAATTTTAAAAAATGTTTAAACGAATTTTAACAAAAAATCTTCAAAACAAATTTTTTTTAATTTAATCTTGGGTAATAACTATCAAAATTCTCTATGGCTTATTCTTCAGGGAGAATAGCAATTTGTGGTATTATGTAGAAAATATATAATTTATACAAACGTACACACATATACATACATATGTATATGTTTCTCCATACATAGCCACATATCTATGTACATGCGTATGTTTGTATGTCTGCTAGCAATTCCATTAAAGTTATTTATTAATACGTAATTTAAAACCATTTCTATGCGTACACACATACAAACATACATATATTTAGCACACATATCTGGCATGTGTACTTACGTAAAAAGCTGCTATTGACCTTATCAGCGAATTAAAATCTTAAATTCAGAAAAAAGCGAAACGTAAATCTCTGACGTGTCATTCGTCGTTGACTTGTGAATGTCACAGAGCGCAGCGCAACAAATCAAATTAAAACAGATTTCGTGGCAGTCGAACACCTCCAACGCGACAGCGGCGGCGGCGCAACACCAGCTCCGCAACCAGTTCACGCTTTCCGCACGGGCCACGCGCCACCCCCCGCTCACACCAGCTCCCCTGAGCGTTGCATGTCGCATTAGCGACTAAAATGTGCATTTAGCTGCGAGGAAACAACAACAACTGAAATCGTTGCATGTTGCAAGCACAAAAAAATTACAAAAAAACCGCAACAAAAACAAAAACAATGGACGAAAATCGCACACAACGCCAAGTTGAAATATGTACAACGGCAACACTTTCGCAATACGCCCTGCAGCGGCTAAAACAATGAGGTTGCATAAAGCAACAAAAAAAATAGCAAAACACAACAACAAAAAGCTGCGAATTCGAATAAATTCAACAACAACGAAAATATTAATTCACTAATCTGCAAACAAAATCAAAGATAATGCAAACAATCGCACCAATGTTTTTTGTGTGGCGAACAGCGGCTGCAACAACAACAAAAACGCTGAACTAGCAGTTTACAACAACAAAAAATGCAATGGAAAACAACAACAGCACAATGCTTTGTGAAGCATGCATGGGGCTATGCAAACAATAACAACAACATTGCGCTTATTTGCAACTACAACAATTACAAAAACAACACCGGCAAATTGAAACAACAATGTCAGCCGCAAGTGACGAAAGAAAACTCGTTATCCCGCCTGCTGTTTGTGATAGCTGCGTCGGTCGTCTTGTTGATTGAATGCAAGTGGGTGAGGCGGATTGGCGGCGTTAGGCGCTCGACGTGCCGGCTGGTCGCCCCATCACCATGGTCATAATTTGCATTTGCTTGTTCGCGAAAATTAAAAATTTTGACAACTGAAATTCATACAGTAGTAATAGCTGTTAATAAGCAACAACAAATAGCTTGCATTTACATGTACCCATGTATGTATGTACCATATGTAGAAGTTAATATTATATTTTCGATGAAAAATCGTGAAAAATTACTGAATACCAAAAAATTGCAGCAATTTTCGCTTTCAAAATAGTTAACGGATTTTTGGCGCTTATTTCTTTGATTAAAATTCTGTGGCAATAGATTTCGTTTCTTGAAATCTTTGGAATTTTTGTTTATTCAAAGTAAAAACAAAAATAAATTAAATTTAAATAATTATTGTATTTTTCTGCAACAATTTAATTATTGTAAAATTATTATTTTTTTAATATTTATTATCATAAAATTTAACCAAACTCATTGAATATACTTATAACTTCGTTTTTGAATATTTATAAAAAAAAAATAAATTTTTTGTTAATTAAATCTGAACAAAAGAAAAATTAAAAAAAATGGTTTTCATTAATTAAAAAAAATTAATGTTGAAATTTGAAGTACATTTGAAACATATTTTTGTTTTGATATTTAAGAAAACGAATATATTTTTAAGTCGATTTTAAATTTAAAATTAGTGACTAAATTATAAAAAAAAATTAAAAAAATAATTCATAAAAATAAAAAATTAATTAATAAAATTAAAAAATAGTTAAATTAGTGAAAAAAACTAAATAAATTTTAATTAATATAATTTTTATAATTAAATCATATTTTTAAAATTTCTTCAAATTTAAATAATAATCAAAAAAATTTCAATGGAAAAAATTAAGTAAATAAAAAATTAATTAAATTATTAAATTAATTATTAAACTGAATTATTAAATTATTTTTTTTAGTTAAAATTAAATTATATTTTCCCATTCTACATGACATATAGCATTCTAAAACATACTTTTTTTCAATATTGAAGACAATTTATATATTTTTAAATAGTTTTTTAAATTTGAAATTAAAAACAAATTATAAAAAAAGAAAAAAATTAAAAAATTAATTATACTAATTAAAAAATGATTAAATTAGGTAAAAAACGAATTAAATTTTAATTTTGATTAAATTAATTATATTAATTTTTTTATTTAAACAATATTTTTAAAATTTCTTTAAATTTAAATAATAATCAAAAAAATTTGAATGAAAAAAAAATAAATAAATAAAAATTAATTAAATTATTAAATTTTTAGTTAAAATTAACTTACTTTTTCCCATTCTAAATTTTTTTGTTATTATTTAAATTTTAGTAAATTTAAAAAATATATTTCTTTTCATTATAAAGGAAGATAAATACGTATGTTACTTATACGTATTCATTTTTTTTTTTAATTTTTAAGTTATTAAAGTGTCAGATAACTTTGAAAAACATTGATTATTAAATTTTATCAAAAGAAAAGCTTAGAAAAATTGGGCCAATAGTTAAATATTAATTAAAAATTAATTAATTAGAATAAAAAAAGTTTAGAAAATTATAGTTTTAATAATTTTTTTTAGTATTTACTAAGTAATAAAATAAATTAATTTTTCATAAAGTTATAAATATGTGAGTAAATAAATTATATTTTATTTTGTTAAAAAAGCTAATAATTAAGTATTATTTGAAAAATTTGAAAAAGAAATATTTATAATAAATTATAAATAATAATTTTTTATCTATTTTAAATTTTTTTTTAGTATTTAAAAGTAATAAAAAAAATTAATTAGAAAAAAAAATATTAAAAAAATTTTAAGTTTAATAACATTTTTTTTGTATTAAAATAAAAAAAATAATGTTTTAATAGAGTGATAAATATATGAGTAAAAAAATTAAACTTTTTTTAATTAAAAAAGTTAATAATTAAGTATTAATTAAAAAGTTAATTAATTTGGAAAACGAAAGTTAAAAAATATATATATATAATATGTATAATATATTTTAAATAATAAATTTTTAATATACATATTTTAATGAAGCTTTTGCCATATTAAAAAGCTGCATAATGTTTCTCTAAAATACATTTTTTATTATATTAATATAAATGTCACTTGCGTTTTCAAACTTTATAAAATAATTGCAACTTATTTTTTTTTAACAAAATTGAAACCATTTAAAGTAATACTGAATTTATTACCTTCATTAAACAAACTTGCAATTGCCACAAGTGCCACATATTTTACGCTTTTTAATTGCCTATGTATTTTATTTGTCTCTGCTGGCAACATTCTTATCACAATTTAAAGTCAACTATGTTTTATTATTATTTATTTCAATCTTATTTTTTTGCCCACAATTTAAATTGAATTGAAGCAAAGTGAGTTGAGCTAATTTGAATTGAATTGAGTGACACACCTAAGCTGTGTGTTGTTGTGGACAAAATCGCTGCGCAGCAGCTCGCTTGCCATGTACCAAATAACCACTTTGCGCCAACTCTGCGCCCGCGAAAATTCTCCAACTTTACACACAGCTGGCGCGACAAGCCACACCACTGTTTGCGCGCCCCGCGAAAATTCTCCAACTTTACACACAGCTGGCGCGACAAGCCACACCTACTACACACATATATGTATGTATGTATGTATATACTAGTATATTGCTACCCTTGCTAGTGGCTTCAACTTGGATTACACGCAGTGAGACAACGCAACTAATGATATATACATATGTACATTTGTATATAAGTATATGTATAAAGCTGTGCGTGTAATGTATGTATGTTACCGCGAAGCGCCTACGACAAGTGGCCGCGAGCGAGCGTGTATTTTTCAAAGCGCAATTCTTCAGCTGCATTTATGCGACACATTTGCGCTTATCTTGAAAATGGTTAGCGCGTATCTCTAAGATATCACAAACATGATGTATCCCAAACGACATGTACTACTGGGTACAGATAGTGCATAAATACATGCACTTTGCTGTTAGCACACTCGCCCAGCCAACTTCGCCACAATCACTCAACACATCTGCAACGCTTTTCTTGTTGGCTACCTTTTTCAAATTTAATTATGTTAATATTTTTTCGCGCGAAATTCATCGGGGACTTGTCCGACTGGGGGAACTTGTTTGTGCACCTATTTTTTTACAGTTAAAAATAAATAACTTTTTCCGCTAAATGTAAATAAATAGATTCAACCAACGGCGGGTATAGATTCGTAGCTGTCTCGTAAGATGCTCGCAAAGTATGTTTTTAGTAGTAAGAGCAGAGCTGAAAAACCCCACCCAGCGGGGGTTTTCAGTGTGAAAGGGCGCGCGCTTTTGCAACTCACTGCAAGGCAATGCCTAAGCGCAATTCGCTGGTATTGTGAAATTGGCATAATGAGTTCCCAGGCAATACTCCTACCTTATAAAACAAAAAAAGAAATAAAAAATAAAAAATGTGATATGCATTTAACCGCTTATAAGCCATAAAATATTAGCATTAACAATGTGCACTGTATTTTAAGCAGCTGAATGATTCAGCTACACTCGCGCCTTTGCTAAGTAGACGCTGCGCGAGCGTTACTTGCATGTTCTGGCCGGCGCAAAGTTCGGCGAATGCTTGTTTCTAATGACACGTCGGCTCTTTGCGTTTCTAAAGAAAGATCGTGTCATGTAAAGTAGACATTCCCATTCATATTGCAGTTAGAAGTAACAGCTATGAGTATTAATTACAAATTATAATTAAACACATGTACATACATACACACGTGGACATGTATGTATGTATTAATATACTCTAGAAAGCGGCAGCTTTGTGACTCTCTATATTATTCGTTATAATCGCGTAGCTTATGCGCAATTAATTTATTGGCTACTGTTTAAATTATATGCAGACTGCAGTGGAAATCATATAAATAGGTATGGCGCGATGTGCTTCCCCGTTTGTTGCTTGTTATTGTTTTCTGCTTTAATAAGTCAAACTAATTTAAAATGGGCGTAAAAAAATTGCATTTTGACTTAGATTGATCTGTTGACATACGAGTTGCATAAGCAACATTGCTGGCCAGTGAGTCACAAAAGACACTAGAGAAGATGACTTTTTGCAAAAAAAAAAATAAAGAAAAAATAAATTTTATCAAACTACACGATTTTTTTTTATATACAAAGAAAAAAATATATTTTTGTTAATATTTTTTTTTTTTTAATTTTTAAGTTTTTATGTCATTAAACTGTATGGTCAGGTGACTTAAAAAAATATTGCTGAACAAATTTCAACAAATAAAAAAATTATAAAAAATGTAAATTTGATTAAGTATATTAAGTTTAATATAAATATTTTATAAAATTTTAAAGATAAATCTATCAAAAATAGACTAGTAAGAGTAAGAAATTTCTTCTCTTAGCTAATATTTAGTTTTTTAGTCTTAATTTTTCAAATTTCAAAGTTTTGCCATTAGTTAAGACCCTGTTTGTAAGGTAATAAATTTTCCAATGACAAAAAAAATTCAAAATGTGTATATAATTTGTTTTTTTTTTTTTAATTTTCAAAGTATGTAAAAATTTTTTATATTCAAAGTACATACATTTTTTTTAATTATCAAAGTTTTTAAAAGATATTTTCCAAGTATATGAATTTTTTTTAATTTCAAAGTATAAAAAAATTTTGTTTACGATATTTTGAAAGTATATGAATGTAAAATGAATTAAACAAAAATACGTATTTTTTTTCGGCGAATGCTTGTATATGTATAAAATACATATTTTTTGTTTAATATTGAAATTACATGAAAAATCATTATAAGATACCTGAAGTGGTTCAAAACTTGTTTATTTTTTTTTAAGTTCTTAGAGTTTGATACAACATACTCCTTTTAAAAAAGTGTAATTTAAATTAAAGTTAGAAAATAAAAATATATATTTTTATATTTATTGCAAATTTTTTAGTTTTTTTTTAGGCAACCTTTGTCTAGGTACTAATAAATAATAAAATCAAACGCACTTAAAATAATCCATTTTGTACAATTTTTTTTTAATTTCAAATTTAATTTTATTTGTAACAAAAAATCCATTTATTACAAACATTTTTTATTTAAAATTGCAATTATGATTTTTTTAAAAAACAAATATTTTTATTTTAATGTTTTTCATAAATTTTTATAACTACAATATTATTATTTAATTTCATCACAATAAACTATGTAATTACAAATAAATTATTAAATTAAAACATTTATATTTATACAATATTTACATTAAAAATAGTCCGATTTTTACAAACATTTTTTCTTTAAAGTTTCAATTTTAATATTATTTATAAAAATATCCATTTATTAAAATATTCGTTTCAAATTTCAACAAAAAAAGTAAAAAAAAAAAAATTATCAATTTAGTACAAACAATTATAAAAATAATACTAATATTTATAAATATTTTTTTTTTTTTAATTTTGAAATGTGAAAATTATATATATTTTTAAGAATAAAATTTTAATTTTGGTTCTAAAAAGTTTGAAATTTATAAATAAAATTCAACAACAACAACTTCAATTTTAATTTTATTATATTTATAAAAAAAAATTGTCACATTTCAAACAATTTTAACCCTTAAAACATCTAAAACTATTTTTAAAAAATTTATTAATTAATATAAATTTTACAAAAATATAAATAATATAAAATATTTTTGTTTTTATAGATAAACTTTCAATTTTAGTTATATTTATAATATTAAAAATTTTTAAAATTAAAATTTTATTCTTAAAAAAATACTTATTTTTCACATTTTTACTCTGAATGAAACCATCTTTAAAAATAAATATTTTTATTATATTCTAAAAAATTAAAAAAAAAATTAAAAAAGTCTGCCAAACCGACCCTCTGCTGGCATAAAAATATAAGAGAAGAAATCTGTAATAAAAATTTCAATATTTCAATTAAGCCAACATTTACTCGTATTTCATACTAGTGCACAAAATTTAAATTTTTGTAACCTGAGACCATAAATTCAAAAGCTGATAAAATTATATATATTTTTTCCATTGCATTTGTTTTAAGTATTTACTCTAGGCTCAATCGATATGTAGTCCAAAAAATATTGTTGAAACTTATTATGTATGTATGGACGTATGCTTCACTGAGGCCGATAATAGAAAAAAAATTAAACCCTCAACCTTTTAACTTATAATCGTAAGTTTTACAGTTTCAGCCACATACATGGTTAGAATATGCAGAAAGTTCATTTAGTGTAAATGACGATGATTGTATAAAAATTATAATTACAATGTCACAATTTTGGAAAGCAGGCATGATACCATTCTCTTAGAAAATCAATTTTGTAATACGAATCCCGAATCCGATTCGAATATATAACACGCTATTCTAAATGAAGTTTGCACCTTCTTATTTTATTACTCACTCATTTTATCACTCACACTTGTGAGTTTTTCTTATAATGTCTTCGTTTACAGAATATGTTATATATGTAGATACAGTTCAATTTCTTCATTAATCTGCTTATAGAAAACACAGCTGATGCCTTTGTATGTACAAGTATGTGTTACGCACAAGTGCATTATATTTTAGCAAGCACGTAATTATATACTCGTATGTTAATCGTGTAGCTCGTATAAAGTGTTATAATCATAGCAAGCAATATAAAAAATTTCACTCTCCATAAGCCAGAGCAACCAATAAATGAAGCGTGCAAGCACATATGTATGTGCATATGTAAATATGTAGATTTGTACATACATACATACAAACATATGTAAGTACGTGCGAATAGTTGATTCCGAACAAATGATTACCAGTGTGGGTCAAGCACATTTCGACCCACTTCCAGCGGACAGCCAGCAACTACGATCCGTAGCTTACCCCACAGATGTTCCCATGATCATGCTGCTGGCTGCTACGTAAGCGCTCAGTGTGACGATATGATATCGTGAAGATATCGTCAAGCGCGACAGTCGAAAAGTGTCGCAAGTGTCATAGATCGGCGCGTAAACAATCACAGCAACGCCGGTGGCAACAACATAATGTGGCGCATGTTGCACAGATACACATACAGATGTATGTATATATGTATGTAAGTGTGTACATACGTTAATAGCAATAAATATCGCGCGAGTACCAGCATCTGAAGTGCGTACGTCTTTAATTCGTAGTTCCTGTATTCGAGCGTGGAGCTTTGGCAATAAAAGTGTTGCTACGCATTCTTTAGCGCTTTCATTTAGTATGTGCACACATACGTACACACATACACATCATTTTAGTTTAGTTGTTAGTTTTATTGTTTTTTTTCGGGCGTTTTTTTGTTTTTGAGTGGTTTTTTGCAGAGAACGACACGCGTTGTCTTACTTTTGCTATCCGGCCTCCCTATCAAGCGTTTCTTTGATTACAGTTACAACAAAAACTCTGTAATAAAATCAATGCAGTTATTTTGTTGTTGTATTGCTACTTAAAGTAGTTTGCGCAAACGTTTCACACCATCGTTTTTCTTTTCCTTCAAAACTTGCTTTGCCTTTCTATGCTTTTTCCAGCACTAGACTTACTTTATCTATTATAAGACAATAGACTAAAATGAGCTTCAAGCATACATATTCCCATATACATGTATGTATGTATATAAGTTTATTATATAAGAAACGCTACCAAATATATAATATCCATTTAGCCCTCATTCGTATGTATGTAAATCTATTCATATCTGGTATGTTTGAGAATTTTTCTACATAAAATCTCAACTTTTTTGTATTCACAAGAAACATACTTTTTATTTCAAACTAGTTTTGTATGTGTGTAAGTCTTTAGTTTTACCCCACTTGCTCAATAATTTAACTGACTTTTCATATTGCATGAATTAACAGCAAATTCTGCCGCGCACTCAAAATAATGTTAACTAACATTTGTGCCTACTCCGATTCTGCCTTAACAGTTTGGTAAAATTTTTAACATTACAGCAATTGAATGGCAATCTGTAGAGCATAACAGCAATTCTATAGTTTACGGTAATGTTAAGTTATTTATTAAATTGATTAATGAAATGTCTTTTTTTGTTTCTCATACATTTTCACAACAGCAGTCAGTTCTGTAATTTAGCATTTTACATTAACATGTACTGTTTTGTTTATTACGATGAAAGAGCAGAACTGTGACAGCAGCACATTAACAGAGATTTATAGCAGAAAGGGTCAATGTAATTGTAAGATTAACATAACTTAAGGAATACTACTGATATATTTTCAATATCAGCTAACTTTAAGAAAAACGAAATTGCAAATGCTGTAAAAGAGATAACAGAAGCACTCTGGTAAAATTTATTTTAAGGCATTTTCAAAAATTAAGGCTTGCGTTCATAACAATACTGCAATGTTAATTAACATTTGTACCTTTTAAACCGCTGAACAGGCTATATTACGTTTACCACGAAGGTTTTAAGACGTCAGAGACCCTAAAAGTGCTTATGTATACAAATGATCAGCGTGACGAACTGAGTCAATTTACCCATATCCGTCTGCCTTTACGCGAACTAAACCCTCAGTTTTTGAGTTATCATTCTGAAATTTTGTATACGTTATTTACCCCCCAAGAAGCTGTTTACTTGCCTAAATCTTTGATATCGAATGACTATTACATATATTTGCCATATAAAAGGACCTATCTAAATCAAGTTTTTGTATGGAAAACCTTTTTATTTGACAAGGTATCATCACGAAATTTCACATAAAACATTATCTTAGGAATCACTACAATTTTTCAATATATTAATCAGATCGCACTTCTGTAACATATAGCTGCCATACAAACTGACCTATCAAAATCAAGTTCTTGTGTGGAGAACTTTTTTACTGGACAAGGTATCGTCATGAAATTTCGCATAAAATAATATCTCAGACAACGCTTCAATCTCTGAAAAAAATTGTTCAGATCGAACTACTATACCATATAGCTGCCATACAAACTGACCTATCAAAATCAAGATAAATGTCTCTTAATACCCTTTTATGCTATAAAAATTGCACCTGTGAAAGGTATTATGGATTAATATATTAATGAAACGAAAATCTTTGCGTATATCTATATAGAAACTCTTACTACATATACGTGTATACATACATTTACCAGTTGAGTATGATATATGATGTGTTGCGTCTGTCGTTTTGGACATCACTCAGCTTGTTGTTAGCTTTCAAGCATTCGCGTTGTTGTCATGTAACTGTGTTGATTTTATAAATATTGCTGTTGTTGTTTTTGTGTGTTTTTTTTGCAGCGTTGTAGTTGATCATGTTAAAGATTTAAATGCGGTCAGCAAGTTTTCTCTGTTGCGTTTCGCTACTTGCCGCCTAAATACATACTATATGCGAGTATATAATGTATATACACATACACATTTACATACATATATTCTTACTTTCAAGCTTCTTCGCAGCATTTATTTTTTGCTTTATATTTTTATTATAAATTTATATTTTATTCACGCTGCACTCAAGCTTCGCTCACAACTATTTATGTACATATTTATTTAAATCAAGTTGTTCTAGTTTGTTGCTTGACTTGAGCGGCAGCATTTAGACATGTTTTTTGACGTGCTAACTTTTTGTTGTAACAAAAATGTTGTTGATGTTAGTTGGCAGCTGTTGGGCGCGAAAATTATTAAGAACGCTTTGTAAAATGAAATAAATAATTTTTAAAGCTTTTGTTGTTGCTGTTTTAATAGCCAGTTGTGCGCATGTGTGTGTGCGCCGTTTTGTCAAAAGTTGTTGCAACATTTTATTTATCTTTAATATACGCCTCAGTCAAAACAGCTGCCAAGCGCCCGCCAAACACATCTGCCTAAATAGCCAAAAACGAAAAAATTAACAAAAAAGTAAAAAAAAAAATCAAAAAAAACTGTGTTTTGCTGCCTTTGCTATACGCCACTCGCGGCAACGTTGTTGCATGCTACACAACCGCTTCAGTTGCGCCACAAAATTTCGCAGAAGGTGTACACCGTGGGCGATGCGTTTGTCTGCGCGCTGATGAACGCGCGCATAATGAGCCGCACAATGATGATCATCTGGTGGGAGCATGATGACGTTGATGACGGCACCGATGACGTACGTTGCCAGGCGGAGACGCGCTGCTGACGCGCCACATGCATGTATTGTCTTAAATATGTTTGCATGTATGTTTGTTGTCTTTGTTGTTTTTGTAATTTGCTTATTTGTATACTTTTGTTTTTGTTGTTGTTGCTGATGTGCCGCTTTTGGCAGCGTTAGCGCCGTTTCGGCGTTCCGCCACGGTTTAAATCAACTCGTTGGCGTTGCAGCCGCTTCGTATTGTTCCACACAGCGTCGTCTGTCAGGCGATTTCATATATATTCTGTACGAAATTCATTTTAATCAGTTTTGTTTTCATTGAGCACGTTACGGCCCACTTTTGGCCTTTTCGCCGTTCTCTGCTCTGTTTCATGCCCGTTTCTGTGTACCGTTTGGCTTTCTTGCTTTGTTTGATCTTTTCATAGCGATCCTGACGGGTTGCGTTGCTGAGTTTTTTTCGCTTTTGGAGCAAAAAAAACGCGGAAAGGTATTTCTTCACCCACAAAACACGCAGTCGAAATGATCAAAATGCGCCGATATGCGCTCATAAACACGCAGTTTTATCATCAGCCAGCCCAAAAGCTAAATATCCAGGCGCAGCGCGCAAGTCAAGCCGTGTGCGAGTCCTCTGCAAACCAAAAAGTACAAAATTTTTAACAGAATTTGCTGAAATGTTCACACGATCCTGTCAGCTACACCCGCTGAACTGTTTGCTTTTGACGCGAGCAGTTTTTTTAAATATTTTTTTTTGATAAAGTCAACGCAGTTACAAACCGGTATGCGCCTCAGTCTTCAGCGCTGCACTCGTATATTGAAAATACATAATTTTATACATACATACACACATATGTATGCATGTACAATACATAAGTATAGGTTTATGTCTCTAAATAAGCAAGCGATTTTCAGTAAGTTCTCAAACTGTAATTATTCAATTAGGATCACTTTCGGCATGCCGACGCTTTAAACGCCACATTAACTTTTCCACAAACACTCTTAAGCACACATATGTATGCATATACATATTTGTATTCAAGCAGCTGCCGTTTGCCTTCATCATTGCCGCGCCTGCATTTCCACTGCAATTTATGTGGTGCAACAAGTTATTGCTTCGTTTGTTTGTCGGCCGTTTTGCCGTCCAGTAGTTCTTCTAATTAATTTTTAATAATGGTTTATGCCATTCGATGCATTTTCGTGTACTCATATACACATACATATAATTTTCGCCATTAACACGATTGATGTACGCGGGCTTATAGGCCTGCTGCGAGTAGCTGTATATGTAGCTGATAGCGGTGCAGCTCGCCGATATGCCCAGTAGCGGGTGTTGTTGCTCTTGAACGCCAATGTTGTTGTAATTAGCCAATCATCAACTTGCTTATCACGTGATCTTGTGTGCTACGAGTTTGTTATCGCCTTGTTTGTTATATGCGAGGAGATGTGTTCGATTTGTAGTTAATAAGCTATCGATTGACACGATATCTATTTTGAGGGTTGTGTGGAAAACTTAATACTGATATTGAAATGTACGAAAAACTAGAAACTATGTTTACTACGGCTGCACCGAAGCTATAATACCCTTTACAGTTTAATTTTTATTGCATAATATGGTTTAAAAAATCTTTACCTTGATTTTTTAGGTTAGTTTGTATGTCAGGAATATGCCATTTTGGTCCGATTTGAACAATTTTTTCGGAGATTGTGGTGCTGACTTGAACAATATTCAGTGCCAAATTTCGTGATAGTTTCTTTTAAAATAAAAAAGTTTTCCATACAAGAACTTGATTTTTATATGTTAGTTTGTATGGCAGCTATATGCTATAGTGATCCGATCTAAACAATTTGTTTAGAGAATATAGCATTACATTAGGTTATAATCCATGCCAAATTTCAGGAAGATATCTCTTCAAAGAAAAGAGTTTTCCATACAAGAACTTGACTTTTATAGGTTAGTTTGTATGACAGCTATATGCTATAGTGATCCGATGTAACCAATTTGTTTGGAAATTATAGCATTGTATTAGGTAATAATTCATACTGAATTTTATGAAGATATCTCTTCAAATAAAAAAGTTTTCCATACAAAAACTTGATTCCGATTGTTCGGTTTATATGGCAGCTGTGTGCTACAGTGGTCCGATATCTACTATTCTTACAAGTGAGTAGTCTTTCAAGATGAGAAGAGCGTGTGCAAAAATTTCAGGTCGGTACCTCAAGAATTGTGGGACTACTTCATATATGCACAGCCAGATGGAGAAATGGACTCAGCTTGTCACGCTGATCAATTATACAAGTACATATGTATGTATATACGCTTTATTGGGTATCTGACGTTTCCTTTTGAGTATTACAAACTTCGCGGAAAACTCAAATTGCTCTGTTCAGGGTATAAAGATACGTTTACCGATGATTTTTCCAGCTTCTTCCGCAGTTTTAGGTGTGTTCCTCAGCATTATTCGATATTATTCGGAGTATCCTGATTGTCATAATTCCCCTCGGAGAAATTGCATGAATTTTACTAACATTTTTTTAATGTTCAAAGCTATCTACGTGATTTGGGGTTATACTGAATTTTAGGTTCCTTAAGCCCGTTGGGGTCAAAGGGGAGAAAAATTACGTAAAATATAGAGGTTAACCACCGCAGCTTTTACAACTACTATATATATAAATATGAGGTACTTCGACTCATAATACCTCTTGAAAAGATCCTGGGATTTTAAGAGAAGTCTATGGAGTTTAGTGAATCACACTAAGATCTCTCTCTCTCTCTCTAAACATTTTGAGGTTATGTACAATCTTAAAGTCCTTAAGGCCTTCGAGATCAAAAGTGATACAACGAAAAGAAACTAGACAGCTTAAGATATCAATTCGTTGTCGTCTACATGGAGCAATGACTCAAACCTGAACAAACCGGTCAGGACGAATCTAGGAATTTATTTTTAGTTATATATAAGCGTTTCTTCTGGTATCCAAAGCCCTTTCTTCGAAATCGACGAGCTTATAGCGCTCTTTGTGATAAAAGATCGAGCCCAGCTAAAGGCTTTTGGGTTATTAACCTTGTTCTAGAATACAGAGTTTAAAAATCTGGTTTTGAGAACTAGCTGTTGGACAAACTTTGTGCTTTAAAAGAAAACACCAAGCAATGGACACCTTTCAAAAGCCTTCAGCAACGCCACCGCCAACCATATAAACAGTTTGTACAGACTTTCCTAAAAACACCTTTCCTGGGATTTAAAAGCAGCACTCAACTAATTTGAATATTGAAATTCAACGTTTTTATAGCAAAAATGCTCACTAATGCGTATACTTGCACACTTAATTAAACTTGTAGTACATAAATAATGGTCCATACTTTTTATATACATATATACCATATGTAAGTACATATACCATATATAAACGATAAACATATTCACATATATTTTACCGCCAGCGAATCTGCCATCCTTTCAATACGCACAACGCTTATGCATACAAAATGTGCTGAAGCGCGATTTTGCCTTTTTCGGGTGTTGCCCAGGTTCCTTTTTTTCGGTACACCCTCGGCGCAGAAACCGTCTTTCGTTATACTTGGAATTTTATTTGCCTTTTGTTTTGCTGCTTCGCTTCTAGGGCGGCCTAAGCGCACCTTCCTGCTCGCCATGCTTGCCAGTTCGTCAGCGCGCGTCACTATGGTAGGCTCTTTACGCCCTGCCGTTGTGGTCCCTAAAGACACACTGCCACGCAAACGTGATTCAATATAAATTTGTGCATGTGTCTGTATATAGATACGTATATACATATAAAATGTGATATGAATAAGCTTCGTGTTGATATTGTAGCACTGCTATGACGCACTGTGGTCCTGCGTCCCTCTAAGTGTCTCGTCTAGATTCGCTGCGCTGTGCGAGTCCACCTACTGATCGATCGCTTACGCGCTCGCGTCTTTTTTACACTTTAGTGTACTTTTTGTTTCGTTTACCCAATAATAAAATAATAATTATTGTTATTATCGCGTAACTGAAATCTCATCGCACGTTGCCTCTTTTGAGCCGTTTACCACCTTCTTGTTTTCATACTGCAGGGAATTCTTCTCTTTTACGCTTTTTTAAGTAGATTGCATGTGGATATGATTATGCATGTGTGGGTTTGAATCTCAGCTGTCGGTTAGGCTGCTAGCGGGTGTTGTGTTTACCTTTGTCCTCGTAAACCAAACTTATATGAGGCAAAGCTAAGTAAGCGTAATCTTTAGTGGCATTATTAGTATTTAAAGGAAAAATTTGATATTCTTTGAAATATTTGCATGAAAGGCTACCTCTTTTTTTATTTAATAATGGATAGTATTTTTTTTAACCTTTTTAATGAAATTTTTTTAATATTCGCTTAATCAATCATTGTCATTGGCAGTGCAGCGAATTTAATTAATTTCAACTAGATTTAGAAACTAGTCTAGCTTAGATATATGTTCTATATACATATGTACGTATATATATGTTCTATATATTGATTTTTATACACATACACTATGAACAGCTATATACTTATGTATGTTTATTGCGAATCTTGTGTTCAATTCCAAGGAGGCAAGTCAGTCGAATTAAAGATGCATTAGATAAAAATGTAATTAATGCAGGTCTGTCATCGAATAAAGCTCTAAACAGTTGCTGCTTTAGTCAGCGATTTCATCGCGAATGTTATTTTATGGAAAATCAGATAAATAGAGACAGGTGTGGGCGTTGACTTCGCGTGGTGTGTCAGTGTATGTGTAAGGTCAGTGTAAAATAAAAACATTTGTTTACAAAGTATAAAAAATTCTTAAGGTTTACTTAAGTATTCATCAAAACTCAAGAAATTTTTTAAATAGATACCTAAAATTAAATTAAATTAGTTAATGGACTAATTAAATAGTTTATAAATTAAATTACCATTAAATAGAAATACATTTAATTAGCGCTGAAAAAAATTGATTAAAACTAAGTACAATTTTGTTTTAATAAAATAAAATTAATTAAATTAATTAAATAAAATTAAATACAATTAGCTAATTATTATAATGAAATTAAATTAATTAACACTGAATAAAATTAATTAATTAATTAAAATTAAGTAAAATTTTGTTTTAAATTTTTAGAAAAATTCAAATTAATTAACTAAGTAAAAATAAATTAAATCAGTTAATTAATTAATAATAATTAAATAAAATTAAATACAATTAATTAGTTATTGAAATGTAAAGAAATTAATTAACGCTGAATAAAATTAATGAGCATAATTTTATTTTAAATTTTTTGAAAATTTTCAATAAAAGTGAATTAATTAAATAAAAATAAGAGAAATCTGGTAATTAATTACAATTAAATGCAGTGAATGAAATAAATTCGTTAATTCAAATGAGAGACACTTAATTAAAAATAAATACAATTGCTTGAAGTTTAAAAATTAATTAGTTAAAACTCATTTGGTTTAATTAATTAATTTGAAAAAAATTTTAGATTTAATACCTTATTCAAAATTAAATTAGTTTATTAAATAAAACTAAATACAATTAATTAAAAATTAAATAAAATTAAGTAATAAGTTAATACGCTATTTATTTATTTAATGAAAATTAAATATAAATTATTAAACATTATATTAAGTAACGTGTTCAAACTAAATATAATTAACAAAATACAAGGTTCAAATAATTAGTTCGTTAGATAAATTTAAATTAAAATTAATTAGGTAATTAAAATTAAATTAATTAATTGAATAAAATTAACTACAATGAACTAAAACTAAGAAAATTAATGAACATTAAACAAATTTAGCTTTTCAATTAATTATTTCGTTAATTACTGTTAAGTACAACTGATTAATTAAATGTTATGATTAGTTAATGGCCGGATGTGAAAATTGCACATGATATGCAAAGATTTAGGAATATGATTGATTCAGTAATTAAAATTAAATTATTTAATTAGTTATTATTAATTAAAGCTAAATATAACTAATTAAAATTAATCGAAATCAACTCTTCAATTAAGTAATTCGTTAATTAGAATTAATTACAATTGATTAATTAAATGTAATGATTAAATAATGGCCGGAAGTGAAAATTAAAGATGATATGCAAAAATGTAAGAATTTGGTTAATTAAAAACTAAACTGTTCGAACATAATTGGCATTATTTAACAAAAATAAAACATTCAGTATCGGATGCCGTGGATGAGAAAATATTTCTATAGAAATTTTCAAATTTATACGCGTTTAAAGTTGAATTTATTATACTCTATTAATCGAAATTAGAATTAAGAATTTAAAATTAGAATTATTTTTAAAGTATTTAATTTTATTTATTTTTTCAAAAGTTTTTCTCAAAGTTTTTTTATTATACATTCATATATCTTTTCTGGAATAATTTTCAAAACATTTAATTTTATTCAGTTTTTCAAAAGTTTTTTTTTCATAATTTTTTTTTGATGATATTTATGTTTTTTTTTTAATGTTATTATTAATGATAAATTTCATATAAAACTGTTGGGGTGACACTTGAACAATTAACGGCATTGAGCACCGGGAAAACATGACGCAACAAAACAATAATGAGAAAAACTCAAAAATACATGTTTGAAAAAAAAAATTAAAAAAAAAAAGTGCAGCGGAAAAATAAAGTTAAACGAAAGGGGAGCATTTCATTTTTAAAATGGCTAACAAATTGCGCTTGCGGCGAGGGAACCTTTCCATAAACAAAAAAAAAAAGACAAAAAATGACTTTTGAATGAATAGAGAAGACAACAATCATAATTTGTAATTGTTTTGGTTTTATGCTCAACTAAGTACGCTTGGACATTGTCAGTTTCAATGACAAGTAGGCATTTTTCCACTCTTATAAGTTTTTCGTATTTTTGCTGTTGTTATTGTTTTCATTTTCACATGACAATATTATGTTTACCAGCATTACGCCATTGTGTTGTTGTTGGCGTATCATTATTATTTTTTTTTGGGCTCTGCTTGTTTTGAGAAAATCAGAAATATTTTTATGATGCGACTTAAATGCAACAATGTGGAACGTCACGTGACACGAGTGAGCGCATTGACAGCGGCGCAGCGATGGCCGTGCCATTGTTTAGAAACTTCACAAAGAAACTATGAACGGCCAAATAACAGTAGCTGGAGTAAGGGAGCGTAGAGGCACACATGTATGTAGGTGTGTACTTTTGAAATTGCCTGAAGTTCACTGAAGTGTTGTAACGCTGTGCGCTCCGTGCTGTGGAATGCAGTGTCACACGCAAGCTCGTACAGCGGTTGGTTGTTATTGTTATAGTTACGCACTGCAAGTGAACTACAACCAAAAATATATATGTATGTATTTCCCCACTTTTATTGCAATTTTATGAGCGTTGCGTTCATTTCATTGAAAGCATTATAAATGCATAAAATGCTTAAATCGTGGTTAATTTTGTTGTGGCACATTGTCGTCGATTAATTGCATTAGAGGACCCCAATTGAATGAAGTCCGTAATTAAGTGCGACATTAAATGTTGTTTAAAGATACAACAGTGTACTCCAAAGTTAGTGCTCAATTTCACATTCACTCGTACATATTTAAGCCCTCAGGCAGCCCAGCTATCTATCGCACTCGATTTCTACGCATCCCAGCTCTTCTTCACTGCTTGACTCGGATTAATTGGTGTCAAAATTCAATAGCAACAACATTTGACCACACTAATTGGCATCACATTAAGCCGACAACGGAAGGCTAATAAGCTTGTGGCAGCAAAAATCAAGGATATGCTGTTGCATAAGCAAAAATATACATACAAACATATGTTTTTTTGTATGAGTATTTGTATGTGGCATCTAATTTCAAAATATTAGCAGGGTTGGTGCGGCTGCTGCAACCCTTTGTGTGGCATTCAGCAGGCGGTTCAATGAAATGCAAGTAGCTTTTACATATGTATGTGTGTGTTTACATATATAAAAAGCTTTGAGTTTGTACACAGGCATATGTCTCTTTGAAGCTTGCAAATTCTCATTTCAACGTCATCCCCTTCACATTGAAATTTATTTTCGGAGTTGAATTCTTTTTACTGGCATCACTGAGTTGTTTAAGCTTTCGGTCTGAATTTGATACATTTCTGCATAATTAAAACGTTGAGGAATCAAAAGAGGAAACTATTCATATGAGTATAATATTGCAAATCTTTTTTTTTTAGAAATTCGAAAAAAGTTCATAAAAGCTCGCTGTTAGTTTGTGTAACATACATTTGAAAATCTATTTGCAAGTGAAGACCGTTTATTTTTGTAATCGATGTCGATGTTTAACATAAATTATCGATGTTTAAACTTTTAAGCTTAAAAAAACACTCAAAAGCTTATTAAAGTTGGAAAAAAGTGAGGAAAGTATTCTTTTGAGACTATTTTATGAAGAAACCGTTTTTTTTGTAACATATCATATATTTTTAAGTAATGATTTATAGAAAAGAAAAAAAGCTCATAAAAGCTCCAAGCTAGTATGTCTAGCATACTTTTGAAAATCTATTTCCAAGTGAAGATCGTTTACTTTCGTATTTCATAACCATCTTAAAGAAAAGTAAAAACTTAAACTTAAAAACTCACTCAAAAGTTCATAAAAGCTCGAGGCTAGTGAGACAAATATTTCTTTTGAGACTATTTTATGAAGAAACCGTTTATTTTTGAAACATATCTTGATTTTTAGTAAGAGTTATCGATAATGATTTTAAAGTCAAAAATCTCACAAAAGCTCATTCAAACTAGTGACGCAAAGATGCATACGAGAGGCTATTTGCACATACACACCGTTGTTTAAAAAAAAAGTATTTTTATTAATAAAAAAACTGTTATTATATGAAGCTCACCTTCTCCCTCAGAGCTTTTTTCAGTCAAGATTATTATTATTATATAGCAATATCAATCTACACCTGAATGAAACATTTTAATATTTTCTGAAATCTCACCCATAAATAGAATGTACAAACTTTGTAAATAAAAAGCTCAATTTATCGCTCAGAGCTTTATTCAAAGCAGAATATTATTATTATTATTATATAGCAATATCTTTCTACACCTGATTGAAAGTTTTATATATTTTCCGAAATCTCACACAAAAAGTGAATCTACAAATTTTGGAAATATAAAGCTCACATTCTCACTCAGAGCTTTTTTCTGTGAAGAATAATATTATTATATAGCGTTATAGGTGTAGATACCTGGGTGAAACTTTTTTATTATTTCTGAAATCTTACCTATAAATAGAATCTACAAACTTTGTCGCACTAACGGTACTATATTTAAGCTTTCAAAATCGTTGCAACTAAAGTCCTAAGTCTTCACAAAAAACTTCGCCGCAAAAATGCCGCTAATTCGCTATTTCTTTATATGCTAGCAAGCAAACGATATAAAATTTTATTTATTTTTTTTTTTATATTACTCCTTAAATTCAGGTTTAGTTACTTTTTAAATAGAAATCAAACTGCAGTTTTTCGATTTCCCATACATTGGTTAGGTAAGTCTGCAGATATAGGCAACATAACACTAGTTGTACTAATATGCATTATGTATGCCATGTCAAAAATAGTATAAAATCACAACAACAACGATTTGCAATTTATGGTTTCAAGTTTTTCCACATTTCCTCTGATATTTTCACAATATTTTTCGAAGAAAAAAAAAACAGTGCGCCAAGTTGCAAGCTGAACGTAGCGGATATGTCTGACGTGGCAACATCCGTTCACTGACAGGCGACATAGGTATATATTTACATATATACACCGCTTATATACATATATGTATATACTGATTAGGTGAAATAGTTTTGTAAATGCATACATATAATATAGTCAATATATATGTGCAAAATTTATTTTTAGTAAATCTTCGGAAGCTATGTTCGTATGTATAAAGTACTTTTCGACGCAGACTTAAGCTACAGGGTTTTCCAATTTGTACATGGTGATTGCTTTATATAAGTCGTATAAAAAAAATTAAATTGTATACTTTTTCACGAAAATTAAAATGTATTCATTTACGAAAATTTAATATTTGTGTTTACCTTTTGCTTTGCTTTTTGAGCTTTCGATTTTCATACCCTAAACTCACTTAAGTTTTTGAGCTATCGATCTGAAATTTTCTAAAAGTTTTTTTCTCTTCAATAAGCTGTTTATTTGTCGGAATAGCCGATATCGGAACACTATAGCATATAGCTGCCATACAAACCTGCCGATCAAGACCAAGTGCTTGTATGGAAAACCAATTTATTTGACAATATATCTTCACAAAATTTGGCATATGATATTTTCAAGCTCAAGGCTACAATCTGTGAAGAAATCGTTCAGATCGTATTACTATAACATATAGCTGCCATACAAACTGAACGTTTAAAATCAAATATTTCTATGGAACACTTGTTTATTGACAAGGTATCATCACAAAATTTTGCATAAAATATTATCTTAAAAATCGCTACAATCTTCCAATATATTAATCAAATCAGACCTATATAACATATAGCTGCCATACAAACTCAACGTTTAAAATCATGTTCTTGTATGGAAAACTTTCTTATGTGATGAGATATTTTCATAAAATTTTGTGCAGGCTATTATCCAAGATAACGGTACAATATACAAAGAAATTGTGCAGATCGGTTAACTATAGCATACACCTGCCATACAAACTGATCCAACAAAATCAAGATAAATAACTTTTTATACCCTTCTGTGCTATAAAAAATGCAACTGTGTAGGGTATTACAGCTTCGTTACAAACAAAGTTAATATTTTTTCGTGTTTTTGTTTTTGTATTGTAAGCGCGCAAATTCGCTAAGCATGAAACAATGTCAATTCCGGAAACTGTTCCCATGCACATTTGCGAGTCTATTGCCCAACAATGTGCTACTAAACGAATTAAATACTATATACTATATATCTATGTAGATATGGCATATACATATGTGCTCACATACAAACATATACACCTGCTAAACGCCTTTGTATCTCAAATTCCATGCCGCTGCTTTTACGATGACTATCAAACGACTTATTTACAACTGCCAGCATACATGCAACGTTATAAATATTTAGCATGCAACGAAATTCATTGCTATAAAACCGATACAACACGAGATTAAATCTAGAATATAGTTGAAGAAGAAAAAGAGTAAAAAAAGCAGCGGAAAAACTTGAATCATCAGCGCTGAGCAACAACTCGGGCAACAACTAACATGACAAAGACGCTAAAACGCAGTTGTAAAAAGTCTAACAACAGTAGTAGGAACAACAGCAACAATAGCCAAGCAGTAACCTTCATATTTTGAAATTCTAATTTCATTTCTGAAACTTGCAATTTTTTTCTCCCAACAAAATGCTGCCTTTTGGCGTTTTGTTGACGTTCACTGATTAAAATCGCTATGCACACAGAAGCACATACATATGTATGTATATATGTGTACGTGTGTTTAATTTATTTTTTTTTTTTAGTTGCTCTGACTCACATTGCGAAATGACAGTATTTGTTTGCTGAGTTATTATTGCAAAATCGCAAGAATAGCACTGAAAAAGCACAACAACAACAATAAATATTATATATATGTCAGTATGCAAGCAATTGCGAACGCAATAGCAACACGTTTACCATCACCAACACGACAGCCGCCGGCACGGACGCTGAATTCAGTTGGCGGCAACATTTGATCAACAATTGTCAAGGTGAAATTCAGACTGACTAACCGAAACAATAGCGAGCATTCGCAATGCACATACATACATACATACACACTTACATAAATGAATGAATGCATACATAATAATATATGTATGTATGTAAGTATATATGTTTGTGCTTGTTTTAGTTGGTGTTGCTAAATTCTGGTCGACAAGACTTGCAACCAACGGCGAATGTCAAACTTCGTTTATGAATATTCATATTCATTTTTATGATTGTGTGTAGCTTAGTAGCTATATGGTATTAATAAATAAAATTCAAATTCAACTTTTTATGAACATTTATGACGTGTGGCAAATGCGAAAAGTGCGCACAGGAAGACAATTATCGCAATAATTGACTAAAACTGTTGTCTCCAAGGTGTCTTAATTCATTTGTTGGTCCCTAAATCCCAACATGCCTCAATACGCTGCTCAAGGGTATACGTAGAAGGTAAAAGTTTGTAAAAATGCTAAACTACTTCCAGCCAGTGATGAAATTTTTTAGAATTTAAATTTAAACTCGAAATTATGCGTTTGATGCTCTAGACACGATTTTACTGAAAACAACAACATTCTGACGTTGTTATTGTTGTAACCTTTATCAAAACCAAGCTTGAAATTTTTTCAATTGGAATCGTCACCTGAATGGGTTAATGCTACAATTGAATTGAAGACAAGTAGCCCATGCAACCAACGATTGGTTGAGAGAATGTGATGTTTCAAGGTGAGAGGACCAAAGTGTAATAGAGTGTTAGTTGAGCAGTGGGTAGTAATAGTCCGACGTCAGGCGTTTCCAAGTCAATCGAATTTATGTAACCCAAACGGTTAATGCTGCTCGAAGAAAATATTTTTTTTTGACTCTCCTAAGTGCTGTGTGGTAATTGACGGGGCATATTCTACACTTCTGACCACAAACTGCAGTCTAATGGATTCAAAACTGCACTTCCTGACGGCAAACCATCCGCAGCTTTGAAACCAGGAATATCGTTAAAGTCACTGCTGTATCACAGATGACCAGTTGACCGACAGCAGACTTTCATGTGGAGATCATCTTCTATAAGATCTCACATGGATCTGGTCGATATATGCATTTCCCTTGATTTTCTGTTTTCTTAAAGGCTTTCACGCGTTCACTAGTTCGCAAACCGTTATTATGGTTGTATTGGCTTGAGTCACGTAGGACGATCATTTCTCTTTCTGTCATCAAATATAGGCGTTTGGAAAAAGCGGTTGTAAGTGCGGATAAAAAACTTTTTGAAAATATTAAGAATATTGAGAAGCTCTTAAAAAAAAATAACTGCACTTCTCTAAGAAGGATAAGCATATTTCCTCGAAAAACTGCTAAAGAATATCTATAAAACGAGGGGTAATTTATAACTCAAGAATGACTTTCGAACTTTGTGAATCTTAAAGTGTCATATGGGGAGAAAAACGCGCTTCAAGACGGCACACTAGCTAGCCTCGAGCGCACATGTTCTCAAGGCTGTATCTCCGAAACTATAACGCGGCTGGTGTTGTAGAGGTGTTGTTGAATTAAATAAGACAATAAAAAAATCGATTTTTTTAAACCTGTAAACCCATGAAACCCCTTAAGAGTAATGCGTATAAAAAATATTCGAATCGAACCGTTTAGAAATACTGAAGATACCATACACGATACTGATTTTGATCGGTTAACTTCTATGGCAGCTATCCGCTATAGTTATGCGAACTGAACAGTTTCTTCGGACATTGTACCGTTGCCTTGAAAAATATTCCATGCCAAATTTTAAGAGGATATCTTGTCAAAGAAAAAAATTTCCATACACAGACTTGAGCTACATAATTCAGTTTATGTGATAGCTACATATATGCTAAAGTAGTCCGATTGAAAGAAAATGTTGCGATGTCTTGGATAATGATCTACGCTTAGTTGTGTGAAGATACTTGGGAACGATGGGTCAGTTGGCTATATATAATATAGTATTCCAATCAGAACAATTTGTTTGAAGTTTGCCTTGGATACGGCAAGTTTAGTGAAGATACCTTGTCAAACAAAACAATTTCAGATCGATATCTCAAAAACATTTTTCAGGGTATAATAAACAGAAGTCGAGTTAGTTGCGCAATTTATAAAAATTTTTATAAAATAAAATAAAAATAAAAACTTTTAATAAAAAAAAAAATTATAAAAATCAAAAAAAAAAATAAATTTTGCTTTGAAAACCAGTGTGGACTATTGCCAAACAAAACAAAAAATAACTATTTCTGTACGCCCACCAAAGCATTGATGAAAATCCATGCGAGTTTTAAGCGAATAAGAATGAATGAATGAAGTCATTTACGCAAAGTTAATTAAACACACCAAAGACAACTAACCAACTAATCGCCGCTGGCATTCGCGCTGGTGTCAATTGCGGCTATTATATTTCACAAATTCTGTCAGTTTTTGCCGAACGATTACGAAACTGCGGCAAGCACGTGTGCGCATTAGCCAAGAGTGATGATGGAGGTGCATGGATTTGGCTTGTTGAGGGATTGCTTTATGCACCTGCGAAATACCAAAAACGGTGCAGCACTACCAATTCGAGCGCAAAAGCATTACAAATACAACAAAAAAGTTACTAAGTTAAATGCTATATTTATACATAACTGGGAGGGAAAAACAGCAGCGGCTTAAGCGCATCTACCAGCAGGGTGCACGCATACGTGAGTGTGTGTGTGTGCAGTTATTGGTTTGTTGTTAAAGGGCGCGCAATGATTAAGCGATTACCCACCGCGCATGCGCAAATACAGTAAGGAATTTATGTTTTCAATTTGCAGAATTTATGATTAAGTAATGGCTAAGTACTTTCAATTGGCTCGGAGAATATGTGTACAGAAATCTTAAGCTGAACAGCGGTAGCCACACTACATACATATACTATACATGTACTTTGGTATATATCCAACTAGTTTAGCAACATTGTACTTGCCAATACGGCATTGCAGTCGCCTTGCCAGTCCGCTCGTTGGAGTCTTTAGTGCTCATTATCGCCAACTTGACCGACGCGACGCTGCTTAATATGGCCATGTTATGTCTTCATATGGCGAAGTGCGCATCGTTGTGCGCATGCGCGCGCATTTGTGCCGCTTTTCTAGCAGTTAAAGTGAACTAGGCAAGCCAAGCAACTTCGTTACGGTTCTACACATACTCCTGGAGGAGCGTCGCCGATCGGCGATAGTTGTCATGTGGATGACTCGATTTTCTGCGATTTTCATGTTGTTAGTGGCGCGCTTCATCACTAGCGGCAGTCGCCAGCGCGCTGCTTAGAACTCGCTTGTTGGTAGCTTAGAAAACAATTCACGATTAAGCAATCATTCCTGCTCGCAGTGCTTAGATTGGCGCAGGGATTTGTTGTTGTGCTGTTGGTAAATTGGTAGTACATATGTAGGTACATACATAGGTGCACAGTGGTGGATATTTTGGAACATGACCAAGAGTTTTTGAGAATTTGAAAAAAAAATATAAAAATTAATAACTAAAGTGCACAAAATTCAAAATTATGGCATTTTTCCTCGAACTTTGTAGAGTGAGGAATCGTACACATAACTGGTATAAATGCATTATATTGGTATAATAATAAAACAACTTTGTTGTTGTTGCTCGAAGGAAAGTTTTTTAAAAGAGCATAGCCCAAATTGAATTGAGAAATGAACAAGCAACTGGTATAATTGCTTCTAATTGGTATAAAAGACATATTTTTTTTCTGTGCAAAGCTTCAAGTATAACATAAAACTTGTTGAGTGGTGAATTGAATGAGAAACTGGTATAAATACCTTAGATAGATATAATAGCACACTTTGCTGTTGCTTCAAAACAAATTTTTTACAGCAGCAAGGATCAATTCTTGTAGATTGGTGAATATGTAATACTAAAAACTGGTATAAGTGTATTGGCTTGTTAATATTAAGCCCATAGTTCTCTTGTGGTATTTAAATTTAATTTTTATATTTCATTTCTTTTTACTAGAGAGCAGAGTATAAACTTTGTAGAATGATGAAACGAACACACAACTGGTATAAATTCATAAGGTATAAATTCATAAGACTAGTATGAAAAATCGGCAAACAGCTTTATGTGCCTTCTTATATAATTCATTTTAACAAAAGAGCAGTGCTCAAACTTTCTATAGTGGCGTATGAGGCAAAAAGCTGGTCTAAATGCATTACACTGGTAAAATTAAGCAAATAATTTTACTGTTGTTTTCGAATTTTACTTTCTCGTACTTGCGGGCTTCTGCTAAAATTTTTTAGGGTGGCAAATAAAATTGACAACTGGTATAATTTTTTATACTGGTATAATTAAGCGTTTAACGATGTTTTTACATATTATTTATGTCTACCAAAGAGCAGAGCTTGAACCTAGTGGTGTGATGTATAGAATACACAACTGGTATAAATACGTAAGACTGGTATAAAAATCGAATTAATGTTTTGGTTCCTAATTATTCAATTTCTTTTCACAAACAACTGGTCTAAATGCATAACACTATTAAAATTAAGCAAATAACTTGATTGTTGCTCTCAAATTTTATTTTCCCCTTACCTGCGAGCTTCTGGTCAAACCTTCCAAATCAAACTAGCAACTGGTATAATTTTTTTAAACTGGTATAATCAAGTGGAAACATTTTTTGTTGTTTTTAAAAAACACCCCTGTAGGGTGCCGAAGCGAACAAGCAACTGGTATAATCAATTATATCTAATATCGATTTTATGAAGTTAATGAACTAACTGTAAAATCTTTGGTGTTGTCTTCAATTGGAAAACCTTGTCGTTGCTTCCACTTATAAGTTTTTATAAGAGAGTAGTGCCCTAGCACACAAGAGCAAAGAAATGACGAACACAGGATTGCTCATGGGACAGGACGCCAATGTTGGATCAGCCTTGTAATTGATCAGCAAATGAAAGTATATACTCCACATTTAAAACCGCTAAACATTATTTAGAATCTAACACCACTGTATGCCTAACTTAGACATTAGTTGCGCATGCGCGCCGCTTTACTCAAAGCAACTAAACCAAACTCGATAGTTATCTTTATTTATTTATGCAGTTTTTATGCGCCAATTTGTTGCAGTTGCTGCTTTTGCTTATAAACTTACCTTTCGCTGGAGTGTTTACTACTTCATTTTCCAACTCGCAACTCGGACTTTCGACGACGCGTCGCTATTTCATTAGCAGCGCAAATGAAAAGCGTTGCGAGCACGAGGAGCTGGAGCGCTTCACTTTTCCACGCTGCCATTTAAACTATGTATGGATGTATGAGTGGGTATGTGGCAACTGTTGCTGGCTGGCGATAGCAATCGTGCGCGCAATGAGACGACGGACAAGCAAAGTGGCTACTGTTTGGCGGGCAATATGTGTATACTAAATGTGGATATATACACATGACTATGTATGCGTGTATGTACGTTTGTATGTGTGTATATACTACGCTCTGCGTTGGAGCTCGTTTGCTATGCGCGAATATAAAGTGTGTAAGAAGTTTAACTGCTTGCTTTCACGCGCACACACGCTAGTACGCATGTTTATTGTGCGCATGCGTGCGCGCATAAACAACATAATCACATACACACACACACGCGCGCTACGTGCGTTCGAAAATGTGTGTGAGCATTAGCTCGCGCAATCAGCAGCTCAATCTTGATCGATTAATTGCATATTTATTGTTTCTTAAGCATTCACATTTTGCCCCGTGAGATTATGGCGACGCTTGGATGCTGAGAACTCACCTCCATATGTGTGTGTGTGTGCATATAAATATGTATGCATATACATATGTACATTTGTATGTTTATTTATGCTCTGATGCCGCAAATGGCAAATGTAAACAAACGCGCTTGCAAAAAAGCCAAAGAATCGTGGCCAGATCGCTGTGATCGCAGTGCTTGATATGTAAGCTTGTTTGTTTGAGTGTGTGTGTGTTCTTCACACTACTCATTACCAGTTGGTTGAAGTCATTATTCGTGTCAACTTTAAAGCAATTTTACTCACAAAATTTATGAACTGCAGTGATCACCAACGATCACCATCGATCAGCACCGATGTGCGTCGATCTTTTTCAGCGCATCTTTATTGCTTGAGTGCGCTTTTATAGGCACTTACGCGCACATACTCTGCATTTTGATAGTTTTTCATACACTGTATTTAATATTGCACATAAATTAGTAGGCATGCGCTAGTATGTGTGTCACTATTGTCACTTTTAGCTGCTCACTTGCTATTTTCAACGACTGCTATGTGCATATTTCCCACTTGCTTAACGTTACTCGCATTTACTTTTCCTTTTACGCATAAATTAATGAACGCTTTTTAACATTAAACTCGAACATAGATGCCTATACATATATACACATACATATATACATTTATATCAGCATATGCATATGTAAGTGTGTTTGTTCGTATTGTCTGTTGCTTGCCACAATCGCTTTCATCTGCTGTTTGCTTGCTCAGTGCGCGCTCAAAATGCGCTATCGAATTGTAGTATCTTGACAACCATAGCCACAAATCCCCAAACACTCTGCAGAAGGCCATGGCACTTGACTCCAGCATTCATGTGTTGCCATATGCTGATCATTTAATTTGTCTTTGCGTTTGTGGTATGGTCATGCGGGTTTGTAAGTGTTTCGCTTTCGTGGTAAAACTAATGACATATTTTCTCGGTTTTAATCGGTTAATTAGTTTATTGACATCTTGGAATGTTTCTGCATTGCTTTGAAAGTGTTTAGAGGTTATTTTTTAAGATTTGAAGATTTTTTTTATTTATTTTTCTAATAATGTTTTTTATATTTGTCTTTTAGAAATTTTAGTATTGTTTCCTGTACAATTTTTTTAAACCTATTTTCTTTTCCAAATCTTATTTCAATCTCAAATTTCGAATCATGTGATTTTTGTTTGCTAAGTCAATCATATATGAGCTAAAAATAACAAAAAATTTTGAAAATGCGGAATAGTAGATTTGGCCTGTGTAGAGTTCTTAATAACTTATTAATTTTGCAAATACATTCAGACATTAAAGAAGGCATCGAATTTCTCACTTTCTGTCTTTCTTAAACACATATTTGAAAATACTAAAAAATGTTATGTATATCGAAATTTTGATACAAAATGACGATTCTTGGGCTTCCTCGCTGTTTGGCGCCAATTAAAGATTCCGAGTGTAGCCAGGTCTGTTTTTCACCTAGTCTTTCCAACGGAGTGGAGGTATTCTTCTGCTTCCCCCGGCGGGTACTTCGTCGAATACTTTAAAAGCTAGCCAGCGTAGTCGCTGTCTTCCAGAACTCCTACTATTAAAAAAAAGTTGCATCTTAATCATTAAAAGTACGTATAATTCTAACTTTGCATAAATAATTCGCAAATTAAGTTATGATTTCAAACTGAAAATAAAAATTTTAAACATTCTACAGAAGAGTTTTTTCTTTAAATCTAGATAGCGCTAACATTTTAAAGAAAAAATTTGGTTTAAAAAAAATATAATAATATTCATCTTGGAAAAATCAAAAATTTTAAGGCAGAAAATGAGGATCAAATTTTTTGTTTTTATTTAGAAATAGTATAGATTTATTCAACAATAATTAATATTTTATATAATTAGTTTTTTTAATACCAGAAGTTGCCAAAGTTTTTCGAAGAAATTATTTTTCAATTAAAGACTGTAGAACGAATAAAATATAATTTCTTTCACGAAAATTAAAAATTTTATTTTAGCAAAAAACACGAAAATTTGTTTTTTTTTTGAAAAAAATTAATTAGTTTTTTTTTTTATAGAAATTATTTTTCGATTAAATACTGTGTTGAACAAATAAAATATAATTTTTTACGAAAATTAAAAAATTTTATTTTAGCAAAAAAACACGAAAATTTATTTATTTGTTTTTGAAAAAAAAGTTGGAAACAATTTTGTTTGCCAAAAATATATAAAAATATTCGTCATAGAATAATCAAAAATTTTATGGCAGGAAATGAGCATGCAAATTTTTATTTTAATCTTTTTTAAATATTTTTTAAACAAAAAGTTGCCAGAGTTTTTAAAAGAAATGATTATTTTAATTTATATCATGGCGTTTTTTTTTTTGTTTTAGGAACAGGTGTATTCAAAAATAAATAATAATTTATGCAATTAGTATAATTTTTAGACAAAAAGTAGCCAGAGTTTTTCGAAAAAAAAAATATTTTTAAATTAAATTACTGCAAATCTTGTAAAGCGAAAAAAATTGTGAGAGAAAATAATATTTTTTTTTAATTTAAAATTTTATTTTGGCAAAAAATACGATTTTTTTTTTTGGAAAAAAAAATTGGGAATAGATTTATTTAAAAGAAATAATCATTTATTTACATAGAGCTTGTAATACTTTTGACACGAAATGTTGCCAGACATTTTTTTGGAGTATTTAAATTTAATTTAAAATTTCGGTATTTTCGGCTTTTCGAACAAGAAAATTTATTTACACAAAAGTTAAATTTTTTAAGGTAGAATAGTTCAATGAACGGTACCTTTTATAATAGCATAGAGAGTTCAGCCGAAGATGTGTTCCAGGCTTTTCTATGAACTCTTAGCAAAAGAACTATTTCTAAAAAAATATTTATATTAATACTGCAAACCGGAAAAAGTATAAACAATTTCTTTTTTTTTTGTAAACAATATCATTATTTTTTTCACAATATCACAAAATTATAAGATATAATAGCAAATAAGGATAACACATTTTTTGTTTTCTTTTATATTAGAATTTAATAATAATACATTTATCTTAAGGATTTTTTTAAAATAGTTTATAAAATTTTTTTTAAAACAAAAAAATTAAGAAAATAAAAAATTTATAATTCAATTATTAAAGTTATGTTTTTCGTACAAAAATTTCTGAGAGATTTTTTCTTAGAAAGCATTTTTAGACGAAATTTCGTTATTTTTGACTCTTCGTAACTCTCTCTCTCTCTATACAAGTTATAAATGTTTTTAGGTAAATAAACTAAAATAACGGTACTTTTTTGAACACCATAGAGTGTCGCAAATATCCTACAGCAGCATGATTTATTCCTTACCTACCGACAAACTCTCAAAATGAAAATTGAGGTCATTGCCCTCGGAATAGGCTTGCATATACATACATATATAATATGTATATACATATATAATATGTATGTATGTATTACATATGCTTGTAAAATGAACAACCTTTTCACCATCTAAGCGCCCAACAGCCTGGCCGCCGTTGCGTACGTATACTAAATATACGCAAGTAGGCAAGTCAAAAATATTTATACCAGTTTGCTCAGTTATGCGCTTATTAAAAATGCATTTATTAATTATGCATTACTACTTCGCAAACTTAACAGTAGTATGTAGGTGCATAGCCGCACACGCAGCACAAGCTAAATATTTTCATATGTTGATATTTAATAAAAAGCTGACAGCAACATGCGCTTGATGAGCAAGTGACTGCCACCAACTTTTATGGCAAGGGTGTTTCAGAATAGGACAAAGACAAGGGCGCTGCGCATTAATATTTTATGAAAATGCAATATTTATTAGCAAATATGCAGCGTAGCTGTATGTGTGTGCGGTTGTATGGGCTGGTGGATATTTACATATGTTTTTAGCAGTACTTGCTTGTGTTGATGGAAAAAGTGGTTATGCTTATTAATAAATTATGATGCGCACGCAATAAGAAATAACTTGTAAAATTATGAAATTTTATAAAAAAAACGGTGATTTTGTACGGTTTTCAATGTTAGCAGCGCTGCAGCAGTACAGAGGTAACAGCAGCTGCGTATACCATATTTACAAGGTGGCAGGCTGCTAAAAAAGACTTGTAATAAATTGCGTTGAATTTGTGTGCTTTTTTTCTAGTAAATATATTTTTCTTGTTTATTTTTAATGCAACTTTTGTTAAAATTAGCAAATTTGCCACTTAAGATTTTTCGAATTTTCAAAGCAACGCAATGTTACTCATACGCAGTGGCCGCCTCAGTCTCGTTGCTAATTATGCATACGCATATAAGTATACATATGTGTATGTATATGTGTATTACAAAAAAAATTATAACACACAAGCATTGTGAAAACTGTCGACCGTCGTTGAGTGATGGCAACTCTGCTGCACGAACTTCAATTGCGTCTTGCTGACTGTCACGGTTGACGGATTACGCAATGTTTGATGTACGCGCAAACGCGAACACGGAATTTCGCATCGTAAATCGCTTGCAGGAAAAAAATCAACAGCAACAAAAAGTCTCCACTTACATACATACATACATGGTTTACAGCAACAACAATAGCATTTCGAAGATTGTTGAAAAACATTGCATGCAATGTGTTTTGTTTTCGCAGCAATTCAGCTAGCAGAGCTGCTATTAGTCCATTCAGCGCATTGTTAGTATTATTGTTGTGTTCTTTAGCGTTTTATGTGTTGGTATGTGTGTGCGTGTGCTGGGGGGTGTATGTAATTGCGGGTATAATGTAAGAACCATTCATAAATGAAAGAAAAAACTGCTGGATTTTTTCATGCACTGTGAAATGTACGCAAGATATGAACACAATAACAACAATAATAATAACAGTTGCAGTAACAATAGCACGAAACATATGTATGTAATATGGCAGCAACCTGAATGCTGAAGGATTTGAAAAATGTGTAAAAAATTATGAATATGAAACAGACAGAAATAGCGCGACATAAAAGTATGAAGACAAAAAGAAATTAAAAAAAAAAAAAAGAATTGTAGTAAATATTTTTTGTGGCAGAAAGACGTGAAAAAAGTAAACCGAAAGTCTTAAAGGAAGAGAAAAAATAGAAAATCGCTACTGAAAGAGAGAAAAAAAAACACAAAAAATAACACTTAACAATAACTTGTCGTGTTAAATTTTACAACGCTGCCCACTCTAGGAAATTCTACTGCTCTAGAGCTGTTTTAACACGCAAGAAAGTCATGCGTATGCTTTCAGCCACATACATACATACGAACATTTGTACAGCAAGCTAAATTTTTTTATACCATAAACAGGGTATATTAAGTTTGCTACGAAGTTTGTAATATCCAAAAGGAAACGGCGGAGACCATATTATATACATATAAATGTTCTGTATGATGAGCTGGGTCGATTTAGCCGAATTCGTCAGTTTGTATGTATATACCCGAACTAGTGCTTAAGTTTTTGAGATATCGATCTGAAATTTTGCACACATCGTTTTCTCCTAAAGAAGCTGCTGGCTTGTCAAAATCTTCGACAGTGGATCATTATAACTTATATCTGACATACAAACTGAACGATCGGATTCAAATGCTTGTATGGAAACCTTTTGTAATTGACGAGATATTTTCACGAAATTTGGCATGTATTATTCCTTCAATTATCGGTGCAGATACCGTAGAAATTGTTCAGATTGAACCACTATAGCATATAGCTGCCATACAATATGACCGATAAAAATCAAGTTCTTGTATGGAAAACTTTTTTATTTGAAGAGATATTTTTACGAAGTTTGACAAGTATTATTTTCCCAACTTCCGGTGCAGTTTCCCAAGAAATTGTTCAGATCTGATGACTATAGCGTATGGTTACCATACAAACTGAACGGTCGGACTCAAAGACTTGCTAAGAAAACTTTCTCATTCGTCGAAGTATCTTTATGGGATTGAGCATGGTTCATTGCTAAAAGCTACGGTACAATCTCCGAATAAAATTTTCAGATCGGACTGCTATATCAATGACTGCCATACAAACTGACCAACAAAATTGCTTCCCTTGTATGGCAAACTTTTGTATTTGACGAGATATCTTCAGGAAATTTGGTATACATTATTCTCCAAGACAAAGGTATAATCTACAAAGATATGGTTCAGATCGGACCGCTATAGCATATAGCTGCCATACAATCTGAACGATTAATATCAAGATACAGAATTTTTTATATAACTTATTTATACAAATACTCACTGGTTGAAAATAAAATAACTTCGATTCAGCCGAAATTCTTTACTTAGTTTCTTCTTCTTGCTTTTTTAGTTCCCTTTTTGCCCCGAAGTTAAAAAAAAACTGGACATAATTGAATAACTAAATTCTATAATGACTTCATTGACTGCTTTATTGAGAATTGAGAAATGAAACCATATGAAATCATTATTTCGCATTCCCACATACATACATTTATGTGCATATATATATACATATATGCACACACACACACATATAAACAGAATGCATCACTAAACTCCACAGCTACACTTCACACCTTTCGAAAGGTATCAATTAAACTGCCAAATTAAAATGAATGCAATGCATAAACTGCAAGCGCAGCGAGAAGATCGAAGAGCAACAATAAAAACCATGACACGATAAAAATGCAAAGCGAGTATTCTGCTAGCTCCCAGCAAGGGCACAATGCAACGCCAACAAACTGTAAGCACAAGATAGAGCTGGAATTGAAGTCGAAATTTACACGCTTAACCTCTAGCCGCATAATGAAGCGCTGCGCATGCGTTAACGCCTATTTGTGGCAACCGGAAAACAACAAAAACAACTACTAACAAATAAATGAAGTGCCAAAGCAATGGCTGCAGTTCAAACGGACTCACTGGACAAACTATTTAACACGTCAACATTAGTAATTGAACGGCTGCGCAAAGAAGCAGCAGCCAACAATAAAAACAACAATAGCAACTTAAACGAAATTGTAATAAAAAAGCCGCTATTGAGCACGGAACAGCAGCAAGCGCTATTACAATTATGCTGCGCTTGAATAACCAGCGTGCTATATGGTCTACGCATGCGCAAAGCTCTGCTAACCTCTCTGCCTTTGTACGGCCACAGCAGCGATGGCTCAGGGCAAAGACGTGCCGCGTTCAACTTCAACTTGAATTCAATGTGGGCTAACCTTGCACACGCACATGCTTATGTAGAGTTTTAAGCATCTCTACACGCACGCATGCGCAATAGTAGTCCATAAAATCAATGCCGTTCATTTGGTTCATTCAAGCACACATTTGTACTGCCACAATGCCACCGCTGCCTTGTTGCCATGCATTCGATATATTTGTTGTTGTTGTTGTTTTTTTCCTTGTATTGTGCCAGCCCATCATCGGTAATCAAGCAATCGTCTAATCGTTTAGTATTTGGCAGCAAATGTTGCACATTGCTGCCGGTTGCACTTATTGTTACCTTAACCCATAACTATTTGTGGCTGCAAGCGTTGAGTGTGCGCGGCAGGTTCTTCTTTTTCTTCCAGCAATATTTTTTGCTTTTGTTTTTGCTGTTTTTTACACGAGAAATCTTTCACCATTGCGCCGTGGTCTGCCTTTGTGTTGCGCTAATAGATTTTCCTATTTGGCGCGCGCTACAAAAATAAGCCCAAGTTGCAGCAATAACAACAATAGCAACAACAACAATTTAGGTGGCAACTCATTGCATACCAAATATGAGTACTTTAGGGTATTTAAAGCGTAAATGTGTTTATCTTGTGTGGCAATAACTTAACGATCTTTCACAGACAGGCTGTGATGTGGTTGTTTTTGTTGTTATTCTTCGTTTTTTTACTGCTCGACGCTGGTCTCACCCACTAAACAGCTTTACTGCATAGCTTTCGAGATTGTGGCGTAGGTTTTGTCTGCCTTGTTGGTTACGGGGCAGCACAAGTCTTCAGAAAAAAAAAACAAAAACAAAAACCAAAAACAACGAAGAAAATAAAAAAAAATTAAAAATTAAAAAAAAAAAAAAAATTAAAAAAAAATTATATTGAAAAAATCGTAGCAACATCGCCGCATCGCTGCTTGCACCAAGAAAGCAGTGAATGTTGCTGGTGTATGTTTGTATTTGGCCGCAAGTCAATCGGCAGTCTGTAGCGGTATACACACACATGTATTCATATACGGACTCGTGTTCCGGCGTTGGTTAGCGGTAAGCACACTTTTTGGCCTTGAAGCCTTTGAGGGTTTTCTTAAAGGTTTACTCCTCGTTTCTGAGTTTTCTTTGCGTTTTTGCTTATTCCCTGCTTTGCGCTGGTTTCTTGTGGCAAGAGCCGCAATGTAGGCGTCGCCAAAAACAGCCTTTAACGTTTTTATTTGGAAATTTTTGTTGTTGTTGTTTTAGTTTTTATTTTGCTTGAGCTTCCTTTGCGCGCTGTGTGTTTGTGGCTTTGCGTTTTGTTGCGCTTAGCGGTGCTTTATTGAAAATGTAAAAGAATGGCATGCAGAAAGAAGTATACATTTATATATCATATGAAGGTTTGTTTGTATGCACAACCACATCTAGTTAGTTGGAGGCAGCGTAGTCTTTGAGATACATGCGTAATGTGAAATTTTAATATGATGATATTTTTTCTCTAATAATGTAAGGAGTCAAAACTATTTTCAAATCTAGAAAAATTCATTGTGCATAGTGTTTGCCTCAATTTTATAATATAAAGTGACTTAATTCACTTAAAATATATTTGATTTATTTGAGGTTTTTATCTCCGGCTGCTATATACAGAAATTTAGGTTTTCATGAATACGGCATATGATTTATTTTTCGCATGTTCTCAATTATTGCAGCTGAAGTATTGTTTAATCAATTTTAGTCATGCATAGTGACTAAAATGAACGTTTCTACACGAAATCGCTTTGGTTCAGTCGGTTTGCACCAATATTATTCACACTACGAAAATCGAGTTTGTTGCTTAAGTCTATTGTTCCTGTCCTCGCTAGTTCTTTTCTTTGCATAATTACAAGCATATTTTTTAAAGATTACTAGTAAAATACGTAGAGTGCTGCAATTGTTCGCATTTGCAAAGAACAAAATCGAAAATTTCTTATATCTTCTAAGAGATGATTGATGTATTAATTGTAGCACCGTTTTGAGGAGCCTAATTCTCAAATAACGCTTCTGGTTTCACTTAAGTTGACTTACCTTGCGTTGTTGGTAATATGTTCGGTGTAAGGGACAATAAACATACATATATATAGACAAGTTGTAATCTTAAGCTGACTCACCGCATATCTGAAAGTAGAATAATAGGTAGTGAGATAATTGCTATAATGTTGTATTAACTAGTTTTAGAAAAATTATTTTTAACTAAAAATGAAAAAAAAAAATTAAATATTTAAAAACTTTATACATATTTAATATTTACATTTAAAATTGCTTTTTTTGCTTTTTTAATTAAAAAAAAATTTTACAAAATTGAATTTTTTTGTTTCTAATTGAAAAAAACTATTTGCTACAAAATTGCAAAAATATATTTTAACTTTTATTAAAATATATAATTTTTTATGATTTTTTTTGTTTTTAATTGAAAAAAAAAAAAAAAATTTGCCACAAAATTGCAAAAATATTTTTAACAAAATTGCAGAAATATATTTAATAAAATTTAAAATATATTTTGCAATTTGTAGCATATTTTTTTTCAATTAAAAACAAAAAAATTAAATTTTGTAAAAAAGTATTAATTTTTTCAAGTAAAAAAACTAAAAAAAAATCAATTTTGCACAAAATTTTTTTTTTCAAATTCATGTTTTAGTATTAGTCATAAAAAAGGATATTGAAAAAATACTATATTGCTAATAATAACCTTTAATGTTTTTTTTTTACAATTTCAAGGGCTACGTTGTTGAATATATATGTATTTCTCTTATAAATGATCTACGCTAACTTTAGCGCTAAGGTCTAGCGACTAGTCGGCTAGTAATTTCTATTTATTTTCGCTCGAACTTAGAGGACAACTTCATTCTTCCTTTTCTGTGTCTTTATTTTTAAAATTTATAATAATATTGTATTGTTTGCACGAAACCAACAACAACCATTTTAAAATTTTCAATGGCTTTTAAGTACTTTCGGCTATAATACAGCAATTTCTGTGAATTTCTAATACTAATAAAAAATATTTAAATACGCATATAATATTTCATTATTAAAACAAAAACTAAAATAAAAGAATTTTAAAAAATTTAATAATTTTTTTTTTAATTTTTGTTTTTAAATTTTGTTTAATAAAATGCGTCTTTAAAAAAGTAAATATTTTTTAATAATTATTATTTTTGTACCTTTGTAATCTTTGTATTTCTTTAAAACCCCTCAAATTTTTTTAAATTATTTTTTTTTAATAATAAATTTAAAATCCAGTCGATACTAAGTTATATAGTATATGGACTAGGTAGCTAGTTCTCTTTTAGGCGCGAAAGATACTCATATTAATGTATACTATATACCATATACTATATGATCCATGCTACATAAACGCGCGCTGACATATTTAAAACAAATCGCTAGTCTACAAGAATTGGGTTATCGACAGTGCGTCATCTAACTTTCCAAAGAAATAAAAGACGAACAGGAAAAACCACTACAACACACAAAGCATTAGCAAAAAGTAGTAAAAGAAGACATCAAAGATTTTGTAAAAAAACGAATTTAAATAAAATATTAAAAACATTGTAAAAAGCAAGCGAACTTGAAAAACTGCCTGTGCAGCAAGCGCGCGTATTTTCAGCGCTGATAAAGATCTGGTAATATCTGACAGAAAACATGAACTCCGCGGCGACGCAGCAGGCGAGCGGCCAGAAGCGTAGCCGCCGAAGCAGTAGCAATAGCAAATGTTGTTTTACGAAATAGCAACAACAATAAATACAATGAAATAGCAGCAAGAAGCGAGTACAGCAAAGTTTGGCTAGCCGCGTGGACAAGCGCGTTGCGAACGCAGGCGCTAGAAAACGAATATTTATGAATGATCACTTGCGCTTTGTCAGCGTTTGGGTCAAAAGGGCAGCGCGGTGCTTAAAATGGCTAGTCAAAAATTAGCCAACATCTGTATATGCGACAACATTTCGTGTATGTATGAGCTAGTGGGATATGTGGCGCATGCGCGTGGAGACAAGCGGTAGCGCGCGTCTCACTTGTCGAAGCCGTGAGTGAATCAGTCAACTGCAGCGCTTCCGCTTACCGCGCGCAGCGTGACAAAATAAGCAGTGACTATTAAAAGACAACAGCACAGGTATATATGAACGCTAAGCGGAATTTGACGTGCAACAACAACAATGGATAGTAACACTCTACAATTGTGCGCCTGCAGCGCGCGTTTCCTAAATACAAAGCTTAAAAAGCGGCGCGAAAACTCATTCAAGCGCGTTTGGTCGATTCGGCGGCGATGTTTGTTTGTTGTTGTTTTTGGCGCTTTTGCTTTGAGTCTGCGCTGTTGCTTATTGTGATCATATTTAGTAACCGCTGTTATTGCCGCACTGATGATGAACAACGTCGGAGACAAGATCATAAATCAAATTTTAATTTTTTTTCAAACAGAAAGTTGCTTACAGATTTTTTTGTTGTTGTATACAATATTTTTACTGTTTTCTTTATTCGCTTGTGAGTTGTTTGGGCTCTTGCGCGCCGCTTCAGTTGGCTACAAACGCATCCACATATTCGACCTGCATAAATTATTTACCAACAAATATACATATATGAATGAAGACATACAGACACGAATATACAAATACGTATATATATGCATATAGACATCCGTATATAACCGCAGTGACGCGTGCGCGTGTTGCTGGCAACGATTTGCGCCATCTGATAAAATCGCGAACGGCGATACGCATTGCGCGATGCCCCGCACTGTTGCAATGTTGTGATGTTTATTGTTGTTGTTGTTGTACTGATATATGTTGCTGTCTTGTAAGCGCCAGCGCCACTGTCAACCGTAGTCGGAAAAGAAGCGGGACACAACGTTGCGCCGGCTACCAGTGTTGCGCCGTCTACAACAACAATAACATTCAAAGTTATGACATTAAACGCTTCCAGCAAGCAATCAAACGAAAAAGAAAAAAAAGAGTTTAAACTTTTACTCGAATTTATGCATGCAACAGTTGTAGCAACAGCATCGCAATCTTCGACACCGTTATTTCAAAGCATTTTTGTTGACGTTGTGTTTATAGCAGTTGTTGTTGTTGTTGCTTCCCGAGTGTGGCACAGGTGGTGAACCTGCTTTTGTTGCAAGTGGTACAAAAGATATCAATTTAAAAAAAAGTTGTTGTTGTTGTTGTTAGTTTTCTTGATTCATAACGGTATTCGGCTTTTACTTAAAAGCATGGTTCTGCTCAAGCTTCTAATGATGTTTATCAAATATTTCCACAAAACTTATCTTCAAAATTTTTTTGGCATAAAGGGTGTTTCAATAAGCTCGGATATACCATGAAATAAAATATTGAAATGAAAAATTTTGTTTGCAAAGCTAAGACTACCACAAGGTCCAGTAGACCTACAGCTTACTTTGGAAGTGCAGCTTACTTCAGAGTGGTTTATATTCTGACAGTGTGCTCAAGTCAATAAAATTAAAGAGTGTTTGATCTCTTTATCAGTGGGATGGTATTACTTGTTTGGATGCCTGATCACCGCTGAATCGCTAGAAACTTGAGATTGGAGATTGAGTGGTAGCCCGATGTCCACTTGCGCCCTGACGTTGGGTCTATGGATCCCCTTGGATTGGCAAGCGCTGATCATACCAAGACTTGTGCGGCTACGATATCCTTCTGGCCGAAAGTGGATCACAAAAGCTCTTTTAAAGGTGAGGTAGAATAATTCAAACACCTTCTCCTTTACCCTCCAACTTCTGCAAGATTGAAATTGACACATTTAGTCAGATAAACCTTCGGCGAACCTAGCGAAGAGGCTGGAATTGACGTGGTAGTAAGCTCAAAACGTTTCGTCGATCTATAAGATCTAGTTATCCATATCCATAAGTGTTTTTAAGTACAAGGGACCAGCATTCACGGCTTCCCAAATGGAATCTTGTGTTACCATTGGTGCGGGGATGATTCCTACGACCTAACCTAACTTCAGATAACTGACTTTCTTAGGGGTTGAAAATTCGTTGTGCTGGCATTCTTTCCACTGAATCTTCTGATTTGAGATACTGATTTTTCATAAAAAGTTATGAGAAATTAGTAATGGGTTTATGAGAGCTTCAGTTCTTGTATGGTAGTGTGGATCTTTCAGGTAATCTTCTCGAATACATGGAGTGATGAAATATAGCCGAGGAGTTTAGTCACCAAGTTTCTCTCAAGTCGGCTTTTAAGACCTAATAATAGAGAAATATTGAACACTAGTCCACACACTGGAAACACATTTCCAGCACCAAATGGTCTCAACTAAAAAATCCTTTATTTTTCTGCATTGTAGTTATAAGTCGGCAAAATCAAATAGTTGACGTTTATCAAAATTTTTTTTTTTGCTTTTAAGATATTTTGTCCGTTCTGTCGATCTCAAATAGAAGTAAAGTAGACAGCATACAAGACATCTAGGCTATATATGATCGTGAAAATAAAATGTGTTGGTGAAAAAAATTAAGTTCCTAATTTTCCTGCCAGATCAGGAGATTAGATACTTCTGACTCACTCTCATATTTAGGCGAAGTCCAAAACCACTCAAAATGTTAACACTCTGTGTGACCAAAGCAAAATTTCATAAAATCTCTGCAGTTCACATGCAAATTTAGACACACTCATACAAATATTTTCTCCACACACATACAGGCAAATGGGCTGCATCAACATAGTTACATTTGCCCATTTTTATACGTCATACGCCCAATCGTCTAACTGTTTTCTACGCCTCGCCACCGCCTCGCTCGCCCGCTTGTCTGCCGGACGGTTGTAAATCATTTGCAAAATGAAACAACTTTATTATCACCACAACTAGGTATTGACAACACCCAACATAAAAAGAGCGCCAATAAAAAAGGCTCAACGAAAAAAGGCAAGCAAGGCAGCAAAGTTGCCACAGCACCATAAAAAGCGCATAAAGAAAATGTATTGTAAAAAAATCGAGGGGAAAAATCACTAAGAAAAACTATAAAAATTTATTTCGATTTTTGCCAAACACGAAAAGGAAGTTGCCAACAAGAATAACAACAGCTAATGGCTAACAACAACATGGCATGCCTAAGCGTCTAACAGCGTTTAACTTACCGCATATGCTCGGGGCAACGCCCAAAAGAGACTTTCACACATGCTACACATACACATACACATATAAATAAATATACATACATATATAGATACATACATATATACATATATATATATATTGTATATTGATATATTCTCAAGAAGGCTTCGGCCCACAGTCCGAAAAATGCACAAATTCTAAGTAGATTGGAATTTTGTGGCTTTCACATTTGTAGACATTTATAGTAAGCATCTTTGGCTCGAGCTCGACAAGCCAAACAAATACATTAAAATACAAACAACAACAAAAATTACGAGCACGAAAGGTTGTTAATAAATTTATGGCCCTGTCTGAACGCTGGTTGTGTCTTAGAGAACCTTCCGAGAGGCGGTACAGTGCGGAGATGCAGCGCTACGCCGAGCCATAACAACTACATGATGCAAAACGAGCAACAACAACAGTACAACAATACAACAACACTCGAACACAGTAAGCAACTTACTTACGAAGGCTTCAAACTTCACTACTCGTGAAGGAAGTGAGCAAAATTGGCGGCGTGAAAGAAACCGCTAAATGGCAGTGAACGGAAAGTGGGCTGTTGCCGACGCCATTGAGCGACATTCGCAGCTGCTTGGTATGCATAGCAACGCTGCTTAGTATGTGTTTTGTTTCGGTTTTCATCAATTGTTGTTGTAGCTGCTGTTGTTGCCACAAAGTATTGCCCGCTGCCTTTTGGCCATGTTAACGAGCCAAAAGTGGCGCATCTATGTGCTGTTAGTTGCTGCCGCCGTTGCAACAGCCTCCAGCCTCCAACGGCCTGTGTTGTAAACGCATTCCACGCTTGTTTGGCGTTTCATTCATAAATTCCAACATTTTCGAAACAATTTCGTTGTAATGCCAAAGTTGCTGCAGGATGCATGTAATGATGTAAAATGTGGCGGCAATGTGTTGGTTGGAGGTTCATTCTCTTGTTGTGTCTCTCTATTGTGTTGTCTAATTAGGGACTTGAAAAATACTTGAAGGCTTTGAGGAAGCATGGAAGGCGTAAAATATTCAAAAAGTTTGGCGTTTAGTTTAAAAATAAATCAAGCTCTAAGCTTTCGGAGAGCTTTAAGCTACTCTAATTTGAGTTCAATCTTCAACGTTTCCAACGTTGATTGAAACATCTTGAAATATATGTAAAAAAGATAGGACCTAATACAAAGAAATAAATATTAGAAACAAGCCTGGAGTGCAAACTTCAAATTTTAAACAGCTTTAAGCTCATAATTTTATCACTCATAAATGTAAAGAGAATTACAAAGAGAATACAAGAAGAAATTACGATCGCTGTTGAAGCTTTCATGAAAGCATAATACAGTTTATAGACTAGTTTACAATCGCTGTTGGCTTTAATGTAGCTTTCACTTAAACATAACAAAGTTTATAAACTAATATATGTACTATATATTCTCCCCCGAATGGACTCCGACTAATTCAGTAAATAAAGCAAATGTATAAAACAAACTACAAATAAACTTCCTTATTGCTTGAATTACTCCTGATCTAATAAAGCTTTCGCAAACCGTATGTTATTAACTCCAATAAAATTTTGTACATACATATGCAGCTTCAACTCTAGTCGAGTTCAAAATGTCAACTATTAATTCAACTAATTGCGATTAATTACAAATCGCTCAGATGACGCCAGCGAATGACGACGCTATTATTTAAGTGATTGTTGTTTTATTTATTATTCACTACAACCGCCGACTATCCTATAGATTTTTAATTGAAAATACACACATATAAAAGCCCGAAAAGTATCAGTCTGTTTGTAGCGATCGAGGGGGCAACATAAGGAGACACATTTCGTTCAGAATAATTGTGGTAAGTTCGCAGGCGATTGCGGCTTAATCAAGCGTAAAGCCAATGCAGTGCGCTAAAGCTGAATAAAAATGCTTAAATTGAATTTATTTATTCATTAAGTGACTGCTGATACCAGGTCCAACCCTCTTTTTGCGAATTCAGCGCACGCTATTCCCGCTCTAAAAGCGCGATCACACCACAAATGAAAGTAAAAGTGCAAAACAAAGCGCAAAAAAGGCTGAATACCGCGCTCTAAAAAAGCACCCCAACTACAAACACAGTTGTACCGCCACCAGTTGTGCCTCAACTGCACATGTGGCGGCCGCGCTGCGCTTACAACGTTAGCGCAATAGTTGATTTTCGTCTTAATTCATTTTCATTTCGGTTGTCAATTCATTTCAATTTGACCAAAATATCAATTTGTCAGCTTAGCGATCTTTGCGCCATGAACAGCTAGACAGACGGACGGACGCACAATCAGACATATGACAATCGCGCGGGCAGTGGAACGCCAGTGGATCTGCTGAAACAAGCTGAGCGACGACAAAAACATAGGCGGTTGTCAGTTGGTTGATCGGACATGCGTATATGACATCTGGCTTTCAAAATTTCACATACGCATGACATTGTTGTTATTGTTGTTTTAGCAACTGTTGGTGGAAATTAGCATGTCAGTGTGTCAGACGTGTTTGTCAATGGGAAAGGCAGGAAAAAATTGCTCTTGGAAAAATATTGTTAACGGATAGAGTACAAAGCGCCATCTACAGTGAATGGAGTTATGCGGAAATGTCAATAAAAGTTGATGAACATTTTTTATCATTATATTTTAAGAAAAAAAAAACAACCGACGTTTGATGCATTTAGCATAGAAAGTTTTCAAAATAGAAGCGAAGAAACTTTTTAGGCCATTTCGATAAGCTCAAAGCAGGAGAAAAAGCACAACAGTCTTCACTAAATGATTTCCAACTCACTTTAACTACTTCTTTGAAGAACATTTTGCGAACAGGAAGCGGAAGTTACATAACAATGAAAAGTTATTTTTTTTTTTTACCTCAGAAAGCTTTCAAAATAGAAACGAATAAACTTCTTTGGATATTTTCTTTTCATAAAAAGGAAGAGAAGAGGCACAAGAGCTTTCACCAAATGGTTTCTATATCACATTTACTGCTCTGAAGAGTGTTTTGAGAACACACAGTGGAAATTGAAAGAAAGATTTTTTATTTGCTTTTTATGCTTTAAAAATGCTTTCAGAAATATTGCGTATTGGAAAATAACTGTTATCGCTTTGTGATTCCCTTTACATATACATAAGTAGAACAGTTCACAAAAGTCGCTGCAACGAATGAAAACTCCCTAAAACCTCCACATTAGCTTCGAAAAAGAGCGAAAGCTCCCTAAAAGCTGCACGGAAGCTTTGAATAAGTCATAATTTGTTTTTTTTTTCTTGGTAATAATAATAGTTATAATAAAATATATGTATTTCAAAATTTAATACAAGTTTGATTAGCAAATTAAAAGTAGTACACTGAATAATAGTTAAATATACATTGTTGGGCAGTTTTGCTTTCCAGTATGTTTCAATATTGACATCATATTTCTTATGCATAAAATGATTTATAAAGCTTACTCTTAGCATATTTCTAAGCTTTTTGAAGCTTCAAAAAAGCTTGTATATCAAACATTTTAACTAAGTTTTGCTAACTGTAAGTTTCTAAGCAGTTCTCTATTGACTTTTTTGCTTTTTGACTTGCAAAAATAATTAGGGATATTATAGAGCTTTTTTGAAGCTTTCACCTGCGATTTCACAATTTTGGTAACAGCTACAATTTTGAAACATTCTCATATCGATTTGAAGAAATAAGCTGAAAAAGAGCTTTCATAAAGCTCTTGTAAAGCTTTCATAAAGCTTTCGGTTTTATGAAATTTACGTGTGAGCTTTCATTTGAAACAAAAGTTTTCGATTATTTAAAAATTTAAGTGTGAGCTTTCATTTGAAAAATAAGATATTAAAAATTAAAAATATAAGTCCAAAGCTGCGGTATGACTTCTTCAGAGACTATATAAATACATATATTCTCACCTATTCCGTGGTTCGTTTCAATATACGAACTTCCGTGTCATAATTAACACTGTAACTACATGGGCGTATACACATATGTAAATGTATATATAAAATCGATATCCTTTTAGCCTACTTACGCTCGACAGCTCATACATGGAGTATTAGAGCTGACCGCATTTATTATATGTAGATGTTTTTGTAAACATGTTAACTGCTGGCGCACTACCGGCGCGAACTTGTTCCTAAGCTTTTTTAAATAAAACAGGAAAAAACGTTGACTTCGGCAGCAACGAAGCTATAATACCCTTCATGCTTTTCTTAGAGCATGAAAGGGAATTAAAACATGTTCATCTTGATTTTGATCGGTCACTTAATATGGTAGCTATATGCTACAGAGATTTGATATAAGCAAATTCTTCGGAGATTATATCGTTGACTTGAATAATAATTCATGCCAAATTTTGTGACGATATCGCGTAAAAAAAGTTTTCCAAACAAAGACTGGATTTTAATCAAACAGTTTGTTTGTTTGTATATCGATACTTCAAAAACTGTGGAACTAGTTTTTAATATGCCTTGTTGAGGGTATAAAAATGTGTGGTAAAATTGTGCTCAAAACACTTTTTTCTGTTATTACTTGGCTCGTCCGTCCGTAGCTGTGTCATTGAGCGTTCTACAAGTTTGTTGTTGTTAGTGGCGGTCGCATGGCATCGTCACGATCACTTCCGCAATATGTCATACTATATAATTTATGTTTTGCCAGCAACAGCAACAACAGCAACGACAGCGAAGAGGCAACAAAGTAGCAAAAAAACTTCAAGCAACAGCCAAAAGGCTAACAACTAGCAACAGATTACAGACATTTATGACAGCTTCGTATGACTGTCGAGTATACAGGTATGTCAATGAGTGTGTGTATGAGTGCATTGAGAGAGCAACGGATCGCGCAGTAAAAGTGCAACTGTCCATCACACAACTTGGACTTGGCGGGTCGACAGTCAAGCTGTTTAACATGCTCGTCGGGACGGTCAAGTGTGCCAACTCAAGAGTAACCACGACTTGGCGCATGGACTTACAAACAGCTGGTTGCATAGGCGGCTGGACTGGCTGCGAGATGAGCAGACAGCCAAATAGGCCAGCGCTATGCTTTAGCTGGCAGTGAATGAACACTTGTTGGACTGGGCTGTCCGTCTGCCGGGCTTGTCTGGCATTTGGAAGTGTTGGCCTCTTTGTGATTTTGTCATTGATGATCTTGTCAAAAGTAAAAATTGTTAGCAAAAGGGCGAATAAGAATTTACGGCGAAAAGCTGACAGCAAGTGGAAAAGTGGTAGTCAAGTTGGGATATTTATTTATTTACATGTTTTTCCAGATACAAAAAAAAAAAACGAATGAGAAATATATTGAAAAGTTTACCGTTAACAAATTAACCGCAACAAGTTGGCGCTTATCCATGTCATTTAGCTATCTAATCGCGAACATTTTATTATTTCCCAAAGCAAGCTTGTCAACTCCAAGATCCATATGTTTATCCAAGCATTTTTGAAGCTTTTATTATGCACATAAAGACAGTTACAATTTGCTTACAAAGCAGTCACTTTATGTTAGCCATTTGGACAAGTTATGGCTAGCAAATGAAGGTGTTTTACGTTCACTTAACGGCGATTAAGTACATGTGACACATAAGCAGGCGCAGATATTTAGCGCTGAATGTGCAAAATTTGTAGCCATCGAGCCACTCGCTGGCTTAAGCTCAATCAATAACTTGTTAAGCGTAAATTTATTGGTTTGGCAAAGCCATGTAAAAGTAATCGCATGTGACTTGTGCGCATGCGCGCAGGTTGATCGCGTCGAAAATGCGTGGGATTTTGTGGGCGATAAGCAGTGGAAAAAATATCAGGTGGGAATTTGAAATTTATACCGAAAAGTTTTGTAGTGTCAGCTGATATGCATTTATATACGTGTATGTATATTTTTAGAAATGGCGTTAAGATGTCAAAATGCACAACATTTTTTTAACTTATTTTTTTTTTTACGAAGTACTATATAAACACCTCTAGTATCTAATAAGTTTAATGTACATATGTCCTTAACTACTAAAGCTACAACATAACAGACTCTAAGACTTCCGCAAATCCCCCAGTTCAGCCTCAAAGGGCTACAACTCGCCACTGGCAAGTTCAATACCAGCAAATCACCCGGACTGGAAGGGATCCCAGCAGAATTCCCGAAAATAATCACTGCATAGCCACCGACAATACTACTGAATATGTACAGTGCCTGCCTCGAAGCTGAAATATTCACTGAACCCTGGAAAAAACCACCGCTGATACTAATCAGTAAGGAGAAAAGAGATCCCAACTTGCCATCAGCATACCGTCCGCTATACATGCTTGACACAGCAAAGCTCTATGAAAGGCTACTGAGATTCGAAGCGGCTATAAACGAAACTGGAGGTCTCTCCCCAGGACTACAGGGCTTTAGACCCGACAGATCAACGCTAGGAGCTATAAAATGTGGCATTGGAAGTATAGAAGCCGCACAGCGTAGATGGCATAAATACAAAAGAATAGTGTTGCTGGCGGCTTTCGATATCCGAAACGCCTTCAACAGCGCTAGATGCATGGATATGATCGATGCTCTCGAAAAAATCTTCAAAATCCCCTTTTACCTCAGGGCTGTGGTGCGGAGCAACCTTACTAACAAAAACTGCTGTACCAAACTAGAGAGAGATTACGACAGATAGCGATCATGTCAGGAGCAGCACAAGAATGCATTCTAGGCCCAGACTTGTGGAACATAAACTACGACGCTCCACTAAAATTCGAAATACCAGAGGAATCGTACTTCATTGGCTACGTGGACGACATTGCAGCAGTAACCCACAACTTCAAAAAGAAAACACAACAAAAAAGCTACAACAACAAAATTCGCCTAGAGCAAATATGAATAGAATTGCATTTAGCAACAGGCTTATTCATATTGCATAACTTAACCGTTAACTGCTCACAACTCATTAGATAAATTGACACCATTAAGACAAAAACAGTTATCTACAAAAAAATGGAATAAAAAAGCCTATAAAATAAGAATAGTAATAGGAGAACAATGGCATGAAAAGCGACTATGAATAAATATTATTAAATTCCGCTACTGGATTACACAACAGCATTAGGAAAAAGCTAAATAACAACAACAAAAAGCGTGTGAAATTATGTGAGCACTTTTTTGCTTGCGGTTTTCCCCGATTTTATTATGAATTTTCAGTGACTCGCAATACCGTCATTACCACTGAGAGCCGCTGGGGGACTTTTCTTTAACTTTTCCAGCGTTGTTTTTGTTGCTGTTTTCGTCTTTGTTGTTGTTTTACTCTCACATACAATTATTAATTTAGCTTTTGTGTTTTCATTTGTGACAAACTGCAGCAATTTGCCAGCACCAGTGCGGCTCGCCAACTATGACGAGATTCTAAGCACATGACGGCCCACCGAGTGGACCTGCCCGATTTGCTTCCCATCGCCCGTTCGGGTGTTTAATGTCTTTCCTATCGCTTTGAAAAATCTCCGCATAAATAAATAAAAACCTCGACAATTTTTATAATTTGTTTCTTCTATTTTCAAATTTATTTTCTAACTTTGTTGTTGCTTCATTCGTTGGTTGGGCTTTTGTTTTTTCGTTGCTCTCAACTGTGCGCATATTTTTCGCTTGACAGCTCTTGCGTAACGCCGGTCGCAGCGCACAAGTTTTATAAACAATTCTTTACTGAAATCTAAAATCGAAAAAAGTTAGACAAAAACTCTAGTAAAAAGTTAAAACTCACTCACAATGACAACTGCAGCAGCGGCAAAACCTAACGGATGGCAAGCAATTCAAGCGTTGTAAGCTTGAAATCTTTTTATACATATATGTATATTATACACACACGTGTATATAGTTTTTATGTTTAGAAAAAAGTCATTGTGAAATCTGTGGTTTGCCGTGAATGAATTTACTCATTCGTGAAATTCTAAAACGTTTCGTTTTGTTTTTGATTCTTTATTGTGGCACTGTCACTAGTTTATAATACATTCCACAGTCTATAACTAAATTTTATTACGATTTTAATTATAGTTATATGCTTGTGTTTAAAATCACTGTCAAAGTCAATATCATGAGCGAAGGGTTGCTAGGCATCATTGCATTTAAAAAAAAAGACAATAATTCAGAGAATACTTGGAAAAAATTCTTTTGTTTTAAGTTTTCATAACAGAATGTTTTTTCTTTTTCTTCAAAATTATTTTTTATTTCCATTTTTTTAATAATATTGTTTTGAGTTATTTGTTTAAATTTTTTTGCAAATTATTTAAAATTTTTAATGTGTTTTTTTTTGACATTTGTTGCATATTTATGTATAATATATAAGATAAGGTTAGGTTAGATTCTGTGGATGCTTTCGATAAGCAGTTCCATTGAGCTATCAAAAATTCCTACTAAAGGCATCACCAATCAGTTAGGGCTGTTATTTTCATTAGCAGATAGTTTTTCTCTATAACTCATGTATGTACATGCTTAAGGCTTAGTCTTACAAAAGGAACGCAGTCACATAATCAAACTTTGAGCATCTAACAGACAAACTCGCCGTTGGAGAAATTTTTGTCTAACTAAGATTACTAGTTATACAAATTTCGGAAAATGTTAATTAATTAAAATTGACTTAGCACATTCTTATTTCATTCAAATTATAATTACGCCCTATGGAATTTTTAACTTAACATTTCCTTAGCAGACACTGCAAACATTAAAACTGACTTAACAGACATTGTTAGCATTAGTATTAACTCAACAGAAAATTCAAAAAATAATTTGAATTTTACTTAACATTTGTTTAACAGACCCTGTGAAATTAACATTGGCTTAACAGAAGATGTTAATACTAAGTCGATATAATTTTCATTGTAGTAATTCCTGGATTTATTACTTAAAATTTATTTAACAGGCACTGTTAAAATAAACAATTATTTAACAGACACTGTTAAAATTGATATTGACTTAACAGAAAATGTTAACATTAATTTTCACTACAATAATTTCTGCATTTTTTTGCATAATATTTCTTTAACAGACACTGTTGTAGTTAACATTGACTTAGCAGAATATTTTAACAATAACTCAATATTACTTTCATCATAATGTAGAATTACTTTTGTGCTAAATTTGTTTACATTAGTAGATGAATGTGAAATGAATATAGCAGAGAATTTTAATGTTGATTTAACAGAAAATGGAGCTTAACGTAATTACAATTTCTATCATTTTATTTAATATTTATTTAACAGACACTTTTAACATAAACATTAACTCAACACAAACAATTGACATTCAAGTAAACTTCAGACGCTGTTATAATTAACATTAACCTAACAGAAAATGTTAACATTAAGTTATTGTTATTGTTATTTGCATTATTGTAATAATTTCTGGATTCTTTTGCTTAACATTTATTCAACAAACACTGTTAAAACTAACATTGATTTCACAGAAAATGTTAACATTAACTGAATATTTTTTCCATTATAGTAATTGTTTCTGTATTCTTTTACTTAACAATTAATTAACAGCCACTGTTAAAATAAGCATTGATTTAACAGAAAATGATATCAGTATGTTAGTATTCTTCTCCTGATAATGAGTAGCTATTAATGTCATAAATATGTTAACATTAATCCGCGAAAGTTGAAATACTCCAGAGAATTTTAACAGAATATGAACATTGACTTTAAACAGCATGATAACTTTAAGTATTTACATTATTATTGCCCCAACTGTAATAACATTAATAATAACAAAGAATTTTAATTTTAACTCAACAGAAAATATTAACATTGACTTTTCAGTACTTTGCTGTAATAACATTAACCAGCGACTGTTAAATATATTACAGAGAATTTTAATTTTGACTTAACAGAAAATGTAAACTTTGACTTTTCTGTGCTGTAACTGTAGTAATATTAAGAAGCGACCGTCAAATATATAACAGAGACTTTTAACTCGGACTTAACAGAAAAACATAACATTGACTTTTCAGTACTTTGACTGTAATAACATTAACCAGCGACTTTTAAATATATAACAGAGAATTTTAACTCAAACTTAACAGAAAATGTTAACATTGACTTTTCAATCTCTATACATTGCTGATGTTATGTACTGCTTATACAGCGATGAGCAACAGTTTTATATGCACGCGTGTGTAAGGTGCAGCCATGTTAGAAACAGCAGTTTCTGTAGGAGTTTCAAAGTCCTATTATTTTATTATAAAGAAATTACTGTTTTCTTTTTGCTCCATTCATGAGTAGCTTTCTCAGAAAGATAAATTCCTAGAACAACTTTACCAGAATAAATATATAAATAATATATGTGAGGAAAAATATATAATTTCCTGTAGCTTTTTTAAGCCATATTCCTTTTATTTAGTGAAACATATTAATTTTATTTTATAAGCAATATTTGATAAAGTGACTTTTTATTAGTTTTATTTCAGTCTTTTAATTTATTTCCCACTTTTTTAATGTTATTGCCGCTAGTTCGAAAACTCAGAATTGATAAAAAAAAAATTGGTTTTTGTTAAAATATTTTCTTATACTGCTAACATTCTAAGAATCACTTTATCTAAAAAAAATGCAACCAGTTCCTTTGAAAAGTTTTTAACTCAGTTTTATAGTTCATACCAAGTTGCAAATCCCCATTTAGCGCTGTCCAGCTCTATCAAAATCTATCAAATGCGCTATTAGTGTGGATTTTGTGGCAATGAGCAGACAATTTAATGGCCAAATGCATTGCCAAGCTCGCTACCGGTTGCTTTGGCGCAATAAAAATGCTTTAATAACCATCAACGGTAGCAGCGATAGCCGCATAAATAAAAAATTAAAACAACAACAACCACAGCGGCAAACACTTAATGTGTTTAATAGTGAAATTGGCGAAATAAAAGCTTCAAATTATTGGCAAAGAAAAAAATTGAAAAATCTATTGCAGCATCAAATACACGCTTCATAACGCTAAAGTGGTAATGGCGAAGCACACACACACATACATGAGCCATGCGCATTTTGCACTTTGGCAGACTTCTTGAGACGTTCGAAAAGTATTGCCGCTTGACCTTGAGCACTCACAAAGCCGTTGTTTGAGTGTTTGTGTGTGTTCGCGAATTCATTTCTGCTTTATTTTGATTATTTGCAATTTTTTATAAAGTTTTGCATAAGCCACTGTGTGTTTTTTGGTTTTTGTTGTTGCTTTTTTCGGTAGTTTAACCATTAGAGACGTTTTCCTAAATTGCTTGTTTACAGTTTTATGGTCGATTATTTGTCGGTTTATTGCCATTTGCTGCTGTTAAATTCGAATTGCAGCCACAACACTCACTCGCTCGCTTTGTTCGCCACACCGTTGGCGAGTCACGTGGTCACACCGACACTCAGTCAGTCATTCACTTGTGCACTCACAGCACAGCTGACTTGGACGCAAGGCAACGCTCGCTTTCGAATCGCGAGATTTGAAATTTGGTGGCAGCTAACTAGCTGACTAAGCAAAAGAAGCGAAAATAAAAGAAAAAATAAATGCAAGAAAAAAAAATTAAAAAAAATAAGCAAACACGATGCAGAGATCATAAAAATATTTATAAACTGGCAAAAGTCAAAAGTGAAGTGAAGTGAGTTGAATTGAAGTGCAAAACAATGCCAATAAAAATATGCATAAAACCAAAAACAACAAAAGATAAAGCAATAAAAACAAAAAAGGCAAAAACCAGAAAACATATTACCAACAAAAAAGAAGAAAACCAAAAACAAAAGACCTGCCAGCAAAAACAGTAAATACAAGCAGCTAAAAACAATGTTGTTCGCTATTAAAATAACAAATATTGAAAGTGTGGTGAGAAATAAATTATATTGGAAGATAAAGCATGCAATATTTTGATGGCTGAGGTAGAGGGATGAGAATGTAAAAAAATTTAGGATGCAAATATTAAAAATTTGGTAGCAAAGTGTTTATAAAAAATTATTTTTTATGATATTTGAAAATTTTTTTAACTCAAGAAATTTGTAAAGAAAAAGCAACAAAGGAATAAATATATTTAAAATTTCAAAAATATACTAATTTGAATAATGAAAAAAAAAACTAAAATAAAACTCACAGACAATTAGTAAAACTTTTATGTTTAAATAAAAAAAAAAAAATTCAATAAAATATTAGAAAAATCTATAATAAGAAAGAAGAAAATATATAGAAAGCATCAATATATACAAATTATATTTAAAATGCCAAAAAAATACTAAATGAAAAAAATTAATAAAATAAACATAATAAAATTTCAATATCTAAAATCAAAAAAAAAATATTCAATAAAATACTGCAATTATAGTGATTTGAAAAATATTAAAAATAAAAAAATAAAAATAAAAAAATGAGAAATATAAGGCATCAAAGGGGTAAATATAAAATATTTTTAAAATACCGAAACCAAAAAAAAATCCAAAAACAAAAAATTCAATTCTCAAAATTTATTGAAATATATTTTAAACGCAATTTTTAAAACCTGTATATATAAAATTAAAAAAAAAAATAAATTAAATACTGATATTATAATTATTTCAATTCTATGGCAATTACCTTTTTTAAAAAGGTTAAGTTGAAAGAAAAGCTGAGATTTAAGCCAAATAAAATATAAATTTTCAAAAACTAAACCCACAAATATTATTATAATATATGCATACAGCAAAATTAAGATTTCCTTTGTCTTTTCAACATATGTATATACATAAAATAAATAAAGAATGGCAGTAAAAATAAATTTACTTATATTAAATATTTAAAAAAAAATTAAAGTAAAAGGAAAGTTTTGGCATAATCCAAGCCAGAAAGCTTCCCGTATTGCCCCCAAATTCTCAAGTAAAATTATCAGTTATTTTTAGGTATTTTGAGGTTATGAGAAAAAGGTATTGAAAATTTTTCTTAAGCTCTTGATATCAAACACTTAATTTTCGGCCCATTAATCACAAAAAACAACAAAAAAATTATTTATTAAATTATTTTGTAATTATCTTATATTCTTTAAAGAAAAATAAAGCTTTCCAAAAAATAATTTTGTTTTGAAATCAAATTTTTTTTTTAAATCAAAATTTTGGAAAAAAAATTTATTTTTAATAATGTAATGAAGAAAAAACACATTTTTTTCAAATATTTTTATTTTGCCATAAAAAAACATTATCTAAACCCAAAAAATATATTTTTTAGTCTAAATTTAAATTTATAGTTTTATATCAAACTTTTTTTCCTGATGTCGCATAAAAAATCTGACCTATAGCATAAAGATTCTAAAACGAGAAACCTTACCCAATACTATAAAAAAATTAATGGCAAAAATGTAAAAAATTAACAGAATAAGTTCAGTAGGCCATTTTATATTTATCTTCAATGTAAGAAGTAAAACACGTTCCCTTTTGTAAACATTTTGCTTAATGTCTTTTTAGAACATAGCACGCGCTTGTCAGCAACGGCGTAGAAGAAGGAAATTGTTGCGAGATAAAAACCGAAAGCGTCAAAAATGAAATTGAGCCACTGGTTTCTATATACATATGAATATACATATGTATATAATATTTTTTGCCTCAAACTTGAACACAAAATGTTGGCAAGAGGCACTTCAAGCAGCACGACAACTTTTCGCAAACGCGTACTTATCGCCGCTAGTCTATATGTTAGCATGTTTGTATGTACATTTGTGGACCGTAGATTTGTATTTTTCCAACAAACATTTGATGCGCATTTGATGAATTGCTTGCTAGCAATACCTGTGCATATACATACATATATACATACATCAATATGTATATGTGTGACACGAACGCTACACTTACTGCCATAATGGCTCAATTGTTGTTGTAAAATAAAGTATACTCTCTGTTGACTATCCAGTAGCTACTTCAGCGCAGATACTGTTAATTTTTAGAGCCATTGTTGTTGTTGCTGCTTTTGACGCTGCTAGCACAGTTGCGATCTGAGTAATTATTTTTATTACCAACAACAGCAACAACAAACTGCTGGCAATTTAATGAAATTGAAATTTCGCTCAAGCGCACACATAACTGTGCTGCCATATAGTTTTTTAATACATATATATGCAAATGCATACATTTTTATATGCATACATACATATGTATATATCTTAATATACATCCACAAGTATGTGTGATAGATAGTTTATTCCGATTTTCCGGCACGTAATGTATACACACATACACACGCACACATATATAACAGTATCTTTCGGCTGCAAACGAAAGTGGTTTGACTGAAATCGACGTTTTTTTCGCTGCCGCTCCACCATCCATCCTCTTACTTGCTGTGGCCGGCGTCTTGCTAGAGCGATCGCGCTCGTCTATCAAGCGAAAGTGGTTTCTGCGCAGCAGCAATCATAAAAGCAAAGCGAGCGTAGGAAAATAGTTTGAAGAAAATTGCCAGCCGCAATAAAACGGCAACAGCCACACGTACATACTCAGATAAGCATGTGTGTGTAGTAAGTAACAGCAGTTGGTAGCTGTAACAATCGGTAGCGAGCGGTAGGCCATTTCCTGTAACAAGTAAAAGTGTAGAAATGGCAATGAGCGCGTGCGCATGTGTTTGTAAGGCGGTTAGTCTAATGGCTGCAGATTTTTATTTTTTCTTTATTATTGCTACATATTTTTTACAATTTTATTTTTACAGTTAAAAAAAATTATTTAGTTTTTACACTTTTTTTATAAATTAAATGAAATTTTTAAGAAAAATTTAATTACTATTTTTTATTTAAATTTATTATCATTTTTTGTTTTCAAATTTTTTTAAATTTTTTTATATACTATTATATTTATTACACTTTCTATTTTTTTAGTTTTTAACAGAGATTTTGAATATTTTTCTTTCTTCTTTCTTCTACTCGTATTTTGCTATTTATTTGTTTTTTAATAATTTTCGAAATTTTTTTTTTATTTATTCCTTTTATTTATTTATTATATTTATTAATTTTTTTATTTTTTCAACTTTTCAAGACATTTTTTTTATTTTTCTAATTTTTGTTTTGTTTATTTTTACATATTTTATTTTTAATATTTTTCTTTCTTCTATTTATTATTTTTTTTTTTAATAATTTTCAAAACATTTTTTTTTATTTTTTCATTTTTTTTATTTATTATATTTATTGATTTGTTTATTTTTTCAACTTTTCAACACATTTTTTATTTTTTTTATTTTTATTTTTACATATTTTATATTTTTTCTTTCTTCTATTTTATTTTTCTTCTCTTTTGTTTTTGAATTATCATCAAAACTCATTTTTTTATTTATTACATTCTTTAATTTTTTTGAACTTTTTAACATATTTTTAGATTTTTTTATATTTATTCCATATTAAAAAAAATGTATCGTTCTGAAAGGATTTTCTTGCACTCCAAGTGATTTTTTTTTTATTAATAGTATTTTTTGAGTGCTGATGCTTTAAGTTTTTAAATTTAATTTTTAAGATTTTCATTTTATTTTTTATAATTGTAATATTATATAATTTTTTTAATTATACATATATTCATTTTTTAAAATTTTTCTTAAATTTTATATTTAAAATTTAGTTGTGATTTTTTATGAATATATTAATTTTTTTTTAATTTTTCCTATTTTTTTGCTTAATTTTTTTCCTAATTTTTGAAAATATTTATTGCGCTAATGTTATAGTTTTTAAATATAATTTTTAAAATTTTGTTTGAATTTTTTAATAATTTTAATAAAATTTTTTAAAACTTTTCTTAAATTAAAATTTTTTTTAATATTTCTTTTAATTTTTTAACATATTTTTGGCACTATATATGTGTATATATATTTATGTTTTTTGTATTTATATAAAAATAATATTTTTGAGAATTATTTTCACATATTTTTTTGAACTTTTTTGTGTTCCTTCTTCATTTTTATTAAGAAGTTCATCATTCTGAAAGGCTTTTCTTTCACTCTGCGTGATTTTTCTTCTCTCTTATAATTATTATTTTGCAATCTAATTGCTTGCAGCGCGTATTTTATAGGAACACGCTAATGCATCGTTCACACATTCACCCAAACACACACAGGCGCTCGCGCACACACTACTTTTAATGCGTCGGCACTGATTGCAAGCGTGTGCGACGCCAATCTGCATTTCACAGAATGCTACACTGTTATACAAATTAAATAATCGCCACGGCGGTTAACCTGTTTGGACATGCCGTTGGCCAGTTGCAGAGATTAGTGCTTAAATGCAACGCTGGTCTCAACATGCTTAGTATATATACATATACGTATATATATGCATATAAATATATGAATGTATGTACATAAATATAGCTACATGTACATATATGTAATCATATATATAATATATAAATAGTATGACTGTGTACAATATGCGCTTAGTAATGTAAAAATGAGCATACTTTTTGCTTGCGAGTTAATTTGTAGCCACTTCGCCTGGTACCAGCCACACATCTGAGCACTTTTCACACGTTCTGCTTTTCTGCGCTACCGAGCATTGCTAATTTACGATGAAAATTATTAATTCACAGGCGAGTTAATCGCATCGAAAATTAGTTATATAATGGAAATCGATAATTTTTAGCTCTTTTGAATCGCAAGTGATTTGCACTTTTCATCTAATATGTAAGATTCTAATACACATACAAAAACAGACTACTATACCTGCACGCAGTTTTATAGCTACAAAAGCCTTCACGGTAAAAATTAGTTACTTCAAAGAATATGATGAAAATAATTTAAATTCATATAATTTTGCAGACCAGGTAGATAATTCCTTAAAACAAAAAAAAAACGTAATAGGAAACCCATCGGAAACAAAAGTTTGAATAACAAAGCTTAAAGAAACATTATTTATGGGCTAGCTGAGTTCGGGAAAAGCAAGGTGAATGGTTGAATTTTCAAGTGTTTTATTTGGGTTTGTGGCGAGACCACTTCCGACTGCCTAATTGTTACCCTTGCGGCAACCCATATACGGTACTCAGGAACTTTCTTTTGACCATAATTGCTACATCGTCTGCATAGGCAATCAGCCACTAACCTCAAGATTTTTTAAACAGATCGTTAACGAGCAGAATCCATAGAATAGGAGAGAGAACTCCACGTTGTAGGGTTGCCCTACTCACATTTCGTCGTGCACGTGCACAGAAGAGTGAAAATGAGGTGTTGAGGTTTGATTCAACCCCAAGATTGTGCAGAGCAGTTACGACTGCTTCCGGCAGGACGTTATTGAAAGCTCTCTCAATATCAAAGAAAGTCCAAAAAGCGATTTTTTTAACCCTAATGGCTTCTTCATGCCATGACACGATAGTATGCAGGTCGGTATCCATTGACTTGCCTTTACAATAAGCATGTTGCGCTCCTGATGAATGGTTTATCGGAATGCGCTTCCCTATGTATCAGTCCATCAGTCTCTCCGGAGTTTTAAGAAGGAGGAGAGGCTGATGTGCTTGAAGTCCTTGGCCGTGATGTGAGAGCCTCTACCAGCCTTCGGGATGAACGTAACTCAGGCCCCGGGGATGTAACCCAGTTTAATGCAGTTCGCCTAGATAGTTGCCAACCAGTGCTATGACACCTTAACCGTCTGCTGCAGCTGCGCTGATATGATGGGACTTGAAAGTTTTCAACAAATTGATCTCCCAGGTCAAGTGCCGTTCATCCAGAAGGTCGACAAAGGCCGCGCAATCCTTTGTAGCACTACCACTATAACATATAGCTGCCATATAAACTGAACGATCGGAATCAAGTTCTTGTATGGAAAACTTTCACATTTGACAATGTATCTTCACCAAATTTGGTATAGATTATTTTCAAAGGCAACAATGTAATCTCCGAGGAAATTGGTCAGATCGGTTAACTATAGCATATAGCTACCATACAAACTGAACGATCGGAATCAAGTTCTTGTATGGAAAACTTTCACATTTGACAATGTATCTTCACCAAATTTGGTATAGATTTTTTTCTAAGCCAAAAATGTAATCTCCGAAGAAATTGATCAAATCGGTTAACTATAGCATATAGCTACCATACAAATTGAACACATAGTTACTAAAAGAAATGCACCTGTGAAGGGTATATTAGTTTCGGTGCAGCCGAAGTTAACGTTTTTTCTTGTTAGTACTATTTTTCTCCAGTTTCCACAATTTTGTGCTTCTATTTGACCTTCTTACCGGTTTAATATAATTTTGGAACTAAATACTAATGCTTCAATGAAATAAAGTTTTTAATAATACATTTTTTACCAAAACTTTACAAATTTTGAATATACTTTTGAATTTTTTAAAAACAAAGTAATACATATGTCAGCAGAGTGCCCACACTGCCGCACATTTCTCCATCAAATTAAGCTTTTTCAAAGCTCACCTTTCATCAATGCATTAACTTCAACAGTTCATACGTTTTCCTTTCAAATCTTTTATTGCCAGCAATTAATTTTGACCCACCTGTCCACTCAAAGTCATAATTTCTGCTATTTTTCACTTCAACGTGCATGCTGTATATAGTTGCCACATTTACACGCTGAACTGCGACAATTAACATTGCAAACTCAATTGAAAAGCCATTTGCGACAACAACAATAACACGTTTTCTCACTTCACTCATTTGTGCGCATAATTTCCTTATCAAAAAGTTTAATTTTTTTTGGCATTAAGTGGACGCGATTTGGCTTGTAGTTGCCATACTAATGGATGACGATAAATTAAAATGAGCGTTTAGAGCTTTGGCCATAAAATGAAGCAGTAAAAAGGGTAAAAGGATCAATTGGTTGGTATTAGAAAAATAAGCGATTTCTAGATAGAGGTTAGGATTAAGTTGGGTTAAGGTTCCTTAACGCTTCCGTACGAAAGTAAAAATGAAAGTTTAGCTTAAAACTTTAGTAACCATAACTTCTTATGAGTCCCTAGGCTTCTATTGAACCCACTCAATAGTTTTTTCTATGCATTTCTTCAATATCGAAATTAACCATTTTCGATATATTTCTTTCTTCTGCTAAACTCTTGCCACTTGTAGCACTTGTGTGCATATTTTTATGTATGTTACTATTTAAAATGTTTATAAACAATATTTATAACCACAAAACCCAAACAATTTAGGCCGTGTACACACGCTTGCAGCTACTAGCTATCAACTTGTTTAGCCATAACTGCCATTGGGCGTTTAACCACTGACGCAGAAGGCATAGAAATTAATTCACTATGTCATGTATTATTGCACAGTTGTTCATATTTAATTGATACATACATAGATACAAACTTACATACATACATGTATGGATTTAATGTTTAAATTTGCATTGATTTATACTCATATTGAGGTTGCTGTATTACTTGTTTATGCAGTGTCTTGAGCGCCAACGGTTGTATATGCATGTGTGGTTGTATTTTATGTAAGTGGTGTCGTAAATATCAAGGCGTTGTCGAATTTCACACGCTGTTCGTCGAATTGGTGCAAATAAATGTGCGAAACCGCACAGATTTCAAGGAATTTTATGCAACAACTTTTCGCAGGTGATAAAAAATTTAGAATGAAAGCTTGGTAGTGTAAGGGGTGTAGTGTCTAGGTACTACTAGGTACTAGCGTAATGAGTTGTTAAGGGAAAAAGCACTGTGGATTAAAAGAAAATATATATATTTTACACATAAATGATTTATACGAATTTTGAACTTTTTCCTAAATTTATATAAGTGATGCATTACTCTTCGTGCTATTTCTATTTAAACTTGCAAGATTTTTGAGACCTTTTTCCAAGTTCAAACTTGCAGAAAACTGTTTTCTCAATGAAAATTTGAAACTTCTTCCAATTTCAAATTTGGAGAAGACTATTTGTTCAATGAAAATTGAAATCTTTTTTCAAGATAAAAACTTGATCCATAATAAAGAGATCCTAAAATAATTTTTATTGATTTCTCGAAACGAAAATTTTTAATAAGGTGATTTTTTGCCGCACTAGAGTGGTCTAAACTCTTTTTAATATTCTTTCATAGTAAAATATATAAAATACATACTAGATAATTAAATATTTTTGAAATTTTTTTCAAAATATTAATTTTATAATGTTTAAATAATTTAAAAAAATGTAAAGTTTTGAGAAAGATTTTTTTTCTAATATAAAAATAGTAATATTTAAAAAAAAATTCATAATAAAAATTATTTGTATTTTTCAAAATCATTTTATCATCAAAAATGTTTTTTTTTGGTTTTTTAGATTTATAACTTTATATTTTTTTTTTCAAATTATTAATTTCGAAAAAACGTTAAATTTTTCAAGAGGTTTCATTTTCTAATACAAAAATTATATTTTTTTTAATATTTTCTTTTTATGAATTAAAATGTTTATGTTTTGTTTTTATTTTAATTTAAAAAATGTAATAATATATTTTTTAATGAAAATATTTATGTTTAAAAAAATTCAAAAAATCAATTTATTTTTAAAAAGAGATGTTTTGTTTTTAATTATTTTTTTTTTTCAAAGTAATAATGCTTTTTTATTGTATTATTATTTTACAAAATGTAATAGTATATTTTTTTATGAAAACATTTGTGTTTCTAAATTTTTTTTAACAAATTTATTATAAAATATATACATAGTGTTTGTTTGTAATTTTAAATTTTTATAATGATATTGCTTTTTTATATAAAAATTATATTTTTTTACTACATCCCTGTTGCAAACTTGACACCAGCAAATGCCGGCAATAAATTTTATTTCTAAAAATAAAGTCGAAAAAAATAGCTGAGCACTCAAATTAATGCCCCAATAAAATGTAATTAATGTTACATAAGTAAAAATAATAACTTATACATCGTTTACATGTGGACATGTGTGTGTGTGTTTGAAATATTTCCAATTCAAGGCAATAATATTAATTTTATTGTTGTAACTATAAATGCTGGTTTTTGATTGTGGCAATATGATTTATGAGCAGCCATTAGCATTATTGTTTATACATCTATACATATATACTAACTTAAGAGCATACATATATATGCATACCTATGTATATATATACTCTAAACAGCTGAGTTATTGGAATCTACCTTTTGAAGCATTCAGGTGCAGTAATATACATATATAAGTAATATGTATGTATTTAAAAATAATATATATATATTTAAATACATAATAAACAATATATATATATATATATATATATATATATAATACAGCATAAAAGATATGACTTTCAGAAGTCATAAGTTATATCATGACAAATTTGTCCTCTCTTACTGGTTTCTAAGCCCAAAATTGCAAAAAAAAAAAAAAAAAAATAAATTCCTACCAACAAAACAAAAAAATAAAAAAAAATTTCGAAAAAATCAAAAAATAACAACAATTAAATCACTATTTATAAAAATTTAACGCTAGAATAATTATTTATTTAATTAAGGCAGGATTAATTTTTAATTAACACGAAGAGGCGTTAAATGCCGACGGCGTTTTGTAATCAGTAATTAAGTTTTCATTCAATGAATAAATGAACAACACACTTATTATACATATATATGTACCGTTATATGTATAGTCGGCTGGAAATTTGTAACTTAGGCACATAAATTGTACCGCTATGTGTACGGTAACAGGTGCATCATAAAAGCACTTAATTATTCATGAAATATTTTCAAAGATGACGTAATGATTATCTATTTCATTATTTTCTTAATAATCACGAACGAAGTTTCGGAAAAAGATTGAATTTTCACACGCCTAGTCTAGTAATTAGACTATGAACCTTACGGCATGTGCTTAGAGGCTTAAATATTGTTGAAATATTTATAAAATAATTTAATTTTAATCAGAAAATACTTAAAATTTTAATTATTTAATTGTTACTAAAAATGTTTTTATTTTGTATTTCTTTTTAGGTGAAAATCTGGTTCCAGAATCGACGCTCGAAGTACAAAAAAATGATGAAAGCTGCACAAGCGCCTGGTACCGGCGGCATGCCATTGGGTGGCGGTGGTCCAAATCCTGGTCAACATAGTCCAAATCAAAATATGCACAGTGGTGAGTTTTGAAATTTTATTGAAAAACATAATTTAAGTAAAGCTGCTACATTTCACCTTTGTGTATATGTGTATATATTTGCATAGGTGAGGCTTAATTAAGCACAAAAGATAATTAATAAATTTTGTGAAGAATTGAAATTCATTAAAAATTTATTAAAAAATTAAAATTTAAATTAATTAAACATTTATTAAAAAAATAAAATTAAAATTAATTAAAAAATTGAATTTAATAAAAAAAAATTATTAAAAAACTAAAATTGATATTAATTAAAATTTTATTAATAAATTTTATTTAATATAAATGTTTAATTAATTTCAATTTTAATTTTTTAATAAATTTTTATTGAATTTCAATTCTTCTCAAAACTTATTAATTATCTTTTTTTTCCTTCAATTGATATTGAAAAGAATTGACATTAATTAAAATTTTATTAAAAATTAAAGCTGAAATTTTTTAAAAATTTATTAAAAGACAAAAATTAAATTTAATTAAAAATTTATTAAAATACGAAAATTGAAATTAAATAAATTATTTATTTATTAATTTATTAATGTTTATTAAAATTCAAATTAATAAAAAGTTAATTAAAAATCTAAAGTGGAAATTAGTTAAAAGTTATTAAAAAATAATTAAAAGTTTATTAAAATTTATGAAAAATTAAAATTGCATTTAATTAAGAAAAATTAACAACTTAATGTTGAAAAGTTAAATAAAAAATTGTTGAAAATTAAATTAGAATTTAATTTAATAAATTAAAATAATTAAAAAAAATAAATTATAAAATAATTAAAAACTAAGTTCATAATTAATTAAAAAATATTTTAAAAATTGAACTGGCCTTGAAAATCATTTCAAATCTTAATCTTTAAAACACTAGAAAATAGCATTGAATTTATTTAGTTCTAAAGCTTAATTAAAAAAGAAGAATTAATAAAACAAATTAAAAAAAACAGCTAAATACTAACTAAGAATGTGACCTATAAAATTAGAGTTGCCATTTGCACTTATTATACAAAAATGTAGGTACCGTTAGAGACAAATTTTGCACGTATGTACACATACATATATATACACAAAGGCCTATTAAAATATTAATTTTATTATATTTTTTTTTAATTTTTCGTTGATACTATATAATTTTAACTGATTTATAAAAAGTTTATCTCAAAATCATTGCAGGCGGTAATAACGGCGGTGGCTCCAATAGCGGCTCACCATCACATTATCTACCTCCCGGACATAGTCCGACGCCATCAAGTACGCCTGTGTCCGAGTTATCACCTGGTAAGTTAAACAAAACAAATTTTGATGCTAATTTAATTATCCAGCTTTAAAATATTTTGGCTAAAAATTTATTTTAATTTGAATTTAATTAAACACATTAAAAGAAAATTTAATTAAAAATAAAAATTAATTTAAAAAAATTTAAAATAATTCAATAACTTAACTTTAATTTTTGTTAATTACAATGAATTAATTTATTTAATTTTGTATACTAATAAAGTAATACTGTTGTTAATTTACAAAAGCTTTATAAAAAAATTAATTAAAAAAATTAAATAAGTAATTGTTAATACGTACTTTAATTAAGTATTATAATCTAGTTAAAAACAAGCACTTCTCAGTTTTAACAACAAATATTAATACATTTCTCTCTATCTCTCTCTATTCCTCTCGTTGTTTCGCTTTCCGTGTTTTAGAATTCCCTCCAACGGGTCTTAGTCCGCCTACGCAAGCGCCATGGGATCAGAAGCCACATTGGATCGATCACAAACCACCGCAAATGACGCCGCAACCACCTCATCCAGCGCCACCACATCCGCAATCGCATCACCACAATCCGCCACCGCAAATGAGCGGCTATGTACCGCCACAATACTGGTACCAGCCAGAAACGAATCCTTCGTTACTAACGTAAGTAGCTCTAGTAACTATCAAGATAATAATTTTTTCAAATGAAACAAATTAAAAAAAAATTTAAAAAATTAATTTCAACTAATTAATTACATATTTTAAATTTCAACTATTTTTATTTTTTGCATATAATTAATTACAAATTAAATTTAAAAAACTAATTACCATTAAATCATTAATTCGAAATAATTAATTGCAAAATAAAATTTTAAAAAATTAATTACAGAATAATTAGAAATAATTAATTGCAAATAATTAATTACAAATAAAATTGAGAAAAATAAATTCCAATTAATTAATTGCATATATTAATTATTTTTTATTGCATTGAAACAAATTAATTAGAAGTAATTGATTCCAAATCATTAGTTACAAATAAAATTAAAAAAATAATAACTAATTAATTTCACATAATTAATTACATATATTAAATTGCAATTATTTTTATTTATTGCAAATAACTAATTTCAATTTAATTTCTAAAAAATTAATGACAAATAATTAATTACTCATAATTAATTAAAAAAAATACATATTATTAATTATAATTAAATTAAAATTTTAACTTTCAATCGCGATACACAGCGCTTATTTCACTAATGATACAGTGTTCCCTCTCATACCAATTACAGGGTCTGGCCAGCGGTTTAACACCACCACCAACAACAACAACAACAATACATACACCAAACCGATCCTATTTTCATAGATAATTCCAATGCGTATATTTAATGAAAAATAAAAACAATAAACAAAAATGTTGTACACAAAGAAGGTAATTTAAAATTTATCTAATTAAAAATAAAAATTATTTTAAAATAAAGTGTAAAATATTTACAACAACAAAAATGCTGTAATTAAATTTTTAAATTAATAATTTCAATACATAATTATATATATATAAATATTTGCGTGTAAGTAATTAAAGTAAAATGCTAAGATGAATTTAATTACAATTACTTATAATTATTATAAATAAATTTTAATTATGAATAAAAATTAAAATAATATAAAAAATAGTTGAAACTTTAACAGTTTAAAAATGTAGTAAACTCGAATTAAGTGCTGAAAATGTTGATAATAATTAATTAATAAATAAATTTAAAAAAAAATTAATTAATTAATTAAAAAAGATTAATAAAAATTAATAAAAAAAATAATTCGTTTTGTTGTCTGTGTTTTATGTAGATTATTTTTTTTAGTTTACTGTTAATTTTTTTATGCTGTTAATTAAAAAACAATAAAAAGTTTGCAGCTTTTGCCGCCTAAATCTACATATGCGACCGTATATATAATATAGCACAATAAAAATCAGTTAAAATCAGATCTCAATAATTTTATTATTTCTCTTCAGACGCCATTCAAATCATCATCATTAAAATCAGGAAAAATATTATGAAAATTTAAAATTAAAAATTAATTAAATTCGTAGTAAAATTGTGTTAAATAAAAAATTGTTTTTATGTGCAATATTATTTTTAAAGTAGCACATAAAAAAAATTAAAATAAAATTGAAAAAAAATCAACAAAAAAAAATTATTAAATCGACATTTTATAATTACCGTTGTTTTAGTAGACGAATATAAAACTTGTGTATAAAAACGTAAGTAAAAGCAAGCACGAAAATTTTGAATCCTATTTTTTTTAATTGAAACTAAAATTTCAGCGGAAATATTATGTGTAAAAAAATAAACGTAAATATAGAAACTGTAAATTTTTGTAAAAAGCTATTTTCTAGCATTTAAATAATTCTAATTAAATAATTTTGTGTTAAATGTAAAAGCCTTTAGTTAACAAGAAGAAAGCTGTAAATATAATTAATAGTGACATCACTTACATAAAGTAGCTTAAGCTAATTTAAAGTGTAAGTAAAGTGCGTTAAATTATTATTAAATAGTTACGTAACATTTGTCCCACTTTCCTGTAGTCCGTAGCATTATTACACAAAGCAGAAGAAAGGACAAAAAAAAATAAATAAAAATAGAAACGGAAACAGAAACAGAAACAGAAAGGCAAAAAAAATATTTTTTTTTAACTTTTTTTAGCAGAACAAAAACAAAGAAGCGCCGTTGTAAAAAAAAAAACAAATTTTTTGGTTCTTTACAAAAACAATATCGAGCATCTTAAACTATTTTTTTAAAGCGCAGCTGTCGAACACAAGTAAAAATTTTCGAACAGACCACAAAAAGCTAAACAAAGAAATGCTACAAAAGTCACTACTTTACAAAAAAGCAACAACAACAATTATTGGGAAAAACATTTTTTTGACTTATCACCTTTTTCGAAAATCCATTGGTCACAAGATAGTAACATTAGCAACTTTAAAAGTCAGAACTCAACATAAAACAACAACAATATGCAGAAAAAAAGTATTTTGTGTTTTCAACTTTTTCGAAATTTTTTTCGAAAATCCATTGGTCACAAAATAGTGACATTTGCAACTCAACAAAAAGCAACAACAAGAATTAGAAAACGTTATTTTGAGTTATGCATTGTTTCGAACATCTTTTTATAAAAAGTAAGGTCCCCAAGTTTTCTCTCCGGTATCACCTTTCAACAGCATTTAGCGCTTAGTCAGGCAAACAAAATAATTCATAATATTAGTAATAAGTTAAACATTTTCGAAAAATGTTATAAAATGTGTGTGCGCACACACGTACATATACATACATATATGTATATATGTGCATAAATTTTTTGTTGTTGTATGTAAGTCAAACTAAAGCAAAAAAAGCAAAAAATAAAGACACTTTTAAATAGACCTAAAAATAATAATATATACATTTAGACATGCTAAACTTAGTAATTCTGTAATTGAATTTAGTACTAAATTATATAAATAAATATATATTAATATATATAGCAAGTGTGTCGTAATTGTAACGAAATGAAACAATACAAATACAATAATAATTCGTATGGAAATAAAAATTAAAACAAAGAAATTTTAAATACAAAAAAAAATTTGTTTTTCTTAAACAAAAAAATGGGGCGAAAAGGTAAGAATCAAGAAAAAACGGTGAAACCGAAGCTAGAATACACTTCACAAATAAAAAAAGACTTTCAAAGAAGTTTTGATTTTGATTGGTTAGTTTGGTTGACAGCTACATATATGTTATAGTAATCCATTCTTACATCAAAAACTGAGGGACTAGTTTCCATATATACATACGAGTATACGGTCAGACGAACATGGCTAAATGACTTAATTATTCACCAATATTTATTTTGTCAATTTCAAAGTAATCCCCACCAGATGATGGTTTCACGGAGAGGCAATTTCAATTGGGGAACAAGAATAAATCACACCGGCCAAGTCGGATGAATACGATGGCTGATGGTTGGTATTCATTGCGTTTTTGGCTTTGAATTCGGTCACAATCGTGCCTTGATGCGATGGTGCATTACCTTCGTGTAAAATTCATGCATTGTTCTTCCACAATTCCGGTTCTTTTCCACGGATGTTCTCACGAAAACGCCTCTATACGGCCAAATAGAACTTCTTCCTCCGAAACAAATTAATGATACACCAGACCACGAATATCGAAAAAAAACAGTGAGCATCACCTTGTTTTTCAAACGTCTTTGGCGTGTTTTTTATCTGGTATTGGCATGTGGTTGTCTCTCCATTCCGATGCTTGTTGACTTATTTGCATGCCAATATCATAAGCCCATGTCTTATTGGCAGTTATAATGCTTCCCATGATTGTGATCGAAAATGTCAAGCATGTCCAAAGAGACCTGTCAACGGTACTTTTTTGAAAAAAAATCAGCTTTATCGGGACGAGTTGATCGCGTTCTTACCCATTATATCCGCCAAAATCATTCGAACGACTCGCGAGAGATGGCAAGAGAATCTCTCTAACGCTGACCTAACGATTTTCATGCACCATATCCTTACCTTTTGTAATTTTTTCATCCCCGAAGCCTCTTCCAACATTTGCAACGATTCCGCACACGAAATTTTGATAGATAAACTTGAGAGAAATTCTTTGTTCGATATTTTTATCCATTGTAAAAATCGCAAAGCACTACTGAGGTGTACCGACTTAAGCAGCTGCTGTAAACAAACTGGTTGATAGATCGTGTTCATATTTGGCATAGTAAATAATAAGATCTGGGTAAGCCTGCTTGATCATATCAAACGTCTGTGGGTCGGAGACAACTGACCAGTCGCACGTTCGTTAGCTAGGAATGCCCTCTACCGTATCCAGTCGGTCCGCGCACGCTCCGAAGCACAGTCGCGGCGGAAGAAAATCAGCCCTATTACTTTCAGTACAATCCTTGTACGGATCACTCTGAACAATTGTGCCTCTTTTTCATTTTTTCGGCATCCTAACAATCGACCCGTTCTAATATATGTAGATATAGATTGTTGAAGCACTGTTTAGAGCTTTAGAATTTTCTTCAGGGAATTTGGAAATCGTGGAAGTTTATTTCAAAATCTTTGCGCTCTATTCATCAAAAATGCGAAACATTACACAAAAGTTATCGTCACAGGTTTCTGACTTGACGGTACAAAAATAATAATAAGTTTTACCAAATTGTGGAAGAAAATATTCTGATTGGCTTTCCAGGTTCCTTTACAACTAGAAAAAAGTTACCATCTAATTTGGCCTGCTTGCCTTAGACATTGTGTTTCCTACTCTTTAAAAAATGCATCTAGTAACCATCTCAGGCAAATGAGAACATGTTTTTTTGTTTTTTGTTTTAATATAAATGGCTAATTACATCCACAAGGATGGCGTGATAAGTCCGATAGCAAATGAAACCATCAGAATATTGGGACGATATTTTCCTTATTGAATCATAAGAATCTCTCGTTTGACCATATAAGTCATGTTTTTGTCAGAATCAAAATCAGTTAGTACCCAACCTTATTCTCAAAATTTTAGTATAATCTTTTAAATCAACATCAAGCCCGGCACGTGAAAAAAGCTGCACAGTAATCCGTACAAAATCATATCAGTTGCGTGTTCGTTTCGCCACTATATACATTTAGAATAATCAAAATCGGCTAATATTTACACTTGAAGAGATAAGTTATCAATCTATAAAAATCTCATATATTTCAGTTGTTTGTTCTATTCGCAACTCTCTTTGGAGAACTCAAATCGACCAACGTTTGTATAGAGAAGCAATCTCTCTAAAATTGGAGAGAAATTCTGAATTAGTCTACAAAAAATGTTTAACTTATGCAGACGATTCCATAGACCTTGCGAAGAACAGTCCTCTTGATTGCTCCAAGTGATTTCACATTTCAGCTCCTTATCGTCCATGTTTCAGCACCGTATAAAGAAAGATGAGAGACTTATTGAGTGTAATTTTTATTCGTCGAATTCGCTTCTTAATCCAGACTTAGCTTGTTGCTGGAATTTACGCTGGTTCTGAAATACAATATATAAAACACTTCACTTTCCCAATAGTGAGATAGTTCGCAAGACTGAAGGCATCTTTGTGTTTTTCTCTTTTTCCTCTTTTCATGTCATCATCAATCTTGAGACACAGCATTCATTATTGCATAATATTCGATCGAAAAGGCCACGTCGAGCACGCAGTGAAGAAAATATCTCATCCGTAGCTAAGAGTGTATTCGAAGACCGGCGAGAGTCGATTCAGCGTTCGCAGCAACTCGGACTGACGTATGGAACGAATTCCGTCTTCTGAAAGCGTACAAAATACAGCTTGTACAAGAACTAAATGAGATCTTGAAAAGTTCCAAGAAGATCCGACGTTTTCGAGCCAAATTTTGTTCAGCGATGAGGACCATTTCTGGCGCAATGGGGATATAAACAAGCAAAATTTGCGCCTTTGAGACGAAGAACAACCTTCGGTGATTGAAGAGCTGCGTTTCATTCAGAAAAAACAACGGTTTGATATGGTTTGTGCGCTGGACGAAAAATAGGCCCATATTTCCTAAGAATTGATGCCGGTTAGAACGTAACCGTCATGGCAACCATTAACGCGCCGTAGTAACCGACTTGAAATTGAAACTCGTGATTTCGGCGACAAGTTGGTTTCAACAAGATGTCGCCACCTTCCACCCATCACATCAATTTATTGAGAGAGAGGTGTGATATCACACCGCTAAACTTTTTCCTGTGCGATATGTAAAGCCTAAAGTCTATACAATCCCGCTTCGATTGAGGCCTTCGAGCAAAACATCACGCAAATCCATCTGGTTCGATTAGCTAGAAATCTCAGTCTATTACATTACACTCCATTTGGCTTCAATTTTATCACACCGACTAACAAAATAAAGCATCTCCAGCTGTTTAATTCCGGAAAAAGCATTAAAATACTCGTATTTCCTTACAACACTTGAGATCTCGCACGTTATGGTCACACTATTACACTTAATCGACCAGAATCTCACTATTTTATTGCACTACAAGTTTGAAGGTAATCTCAAGGATTATCTCACGTCACTTAGTCATAATTATTGATCACCTGTGTTAGAATTTGCGGGATCAACAGACTAACCAGCCGGATAACACCAACATGGCGAAAAGTAATTTCCCAAGCGATTAGGCGCAGCATTATCAGCTGCTTGTCCCAGGATACTTAGAAAACCATTTAACATGCTCACGTGTGATCTCGTTAATTGTTATTTGTTAATTGATAATTGATTAGTCTACACGCACACACACACATACGCATGCGCATTACAAAATGTGGTACTGTACACCATAAAATTCAACGGAACGCCATATAACAATAATTATGCGACTGATTTGCCAACAAAAACACTCGGCTAAGTGAAGTGCTAAGCATGAGGGACTAAAGGGCATTAATTTATAATTAATTTGTGTGTGAATAAGTTCTTAAAATAATGAGGCAAACGTGCCAAGTCATCTAGTATTCTAATAACTGAGGGCTTAAAAAATAAATAATTGCATTAAACAAATAAAATGCGCAACACCAAAAGGGTGGCAAGGCACTGACTAACATATATGTATATGGTAACTATATCTATGACAACAACGCAGTTCGCATTAAATTACTTGGGTGCTCCACTTAATATGCAATGCGCTCGTCAATTTTATAGTGGTTTAACAAATTGTTTGGCGCGCATGCGCAACGTCGGTATACGAGAAAGTAAGAGTAGATGGAGGCCCACACACATACGTATTACTAAGCGTTTGGAGCGGTGGTATTTGTAGCAATAAGAGTACCACTAAGGTATGTGAAGAGCTGATATTTTTTTTTATACATATATGTATATATATATATATATATTAGGGTGTTTTTTTGAACTATTAATTTTTTCCAATTCCATCATGAAATTTCTTTGGAAATGCCTTAAAAAAAATGCCCTGAAAATTTGAGCTCATAATATTATAATTAAGGACTGGACCATAGATGGTATGTAATAAAAAATCTATGAAAATTCTATAAAGCCTTACTTAAAAAGCCGAATATCTCGAGAAGTGTTAATGATAGCGGTTTTAACCTTGAATCTTTTTTGTAGCAAATACAATTTCCTACAAGCTTGTCATGTACATTTTTTCTATAGCTCTTGTCATTTACGAGACATATACAAAAAAATGCGAATTTCGTGGAAAAATCAGGTTTTGAGCCCCGTACTACCTCGCCGGTGTGAGTTACGACTTTGTTGCAATGGGCACTTTTGTAGAGTGAACAATTCTGAGAAATATGCGTCTAAAGTCAAAGCGATGCCATAAAATGCCACTGAGCTATAGAAATTTAAAGATAAAAAGTCACGATTGTCGTGTGTTTTCAATGGAAAATTTTTACATGCCTTGGTCCAGTCCTTAATGTTAATATTTAAGGGTTCAAATTTTCAGGGAATTTTTTTAAGGTATTTCCAAGAAAATTTCATGATGGGGTTGAAAAAAAAGAATAGTTAAAAAAAAGAATACCCTAATATATATATATGAATATATATATAATAGATATATACATATACACTATATTGCCTCGGCAACGATTTACCTATTATGATTGACTTTTATTATTAAATTATCAGGACTGTAGTGAGTGAATAGGCAGCAATCAACACACACACACACACATACCCCTACAAAAACAGATATAGAACAATAGCCATGTGCGGGCTAGCAGCTAGTCAGCTAGCTATTGCTCCTATTGCTAATGACTATTCCGCCGAATTGGGGTAGCGCACAGTCGAGCACGTGTCTGCAATTGTGACCGACTTGGGCGCTTCACGTTGGTGCCGCCGCCGCCGAACGAGCGACATATCGCTGGCAACAACAGGAGCAGCGCGCATTGCTATGATACACTCACACGCATACACATATACACATACACATGCACAAAGCTGCATAGATGCCTTCAACATTTAGTATAAATACGTATATACATATACATATATATGTATTTATATATGTATATACATCCAGGTGATTGCGCGCACGCGCATTGATCCGTTGGCTTTGATTTGCAATTTCATAACCACAAAAGGACACCGCACAAATATGGCAAAAGTGTAGCAATGCGTTTGCGTCGCTGTCACAATATACACACACATATACATATCTAGCGACTGACTGAGTGTCTGCTTAAAACATTGTTTGGTTCGTCGGCAGCGCGCAATATGCAGGCAGTGCAACAAATGTATCATAGCAATCGTGCAACATGTTGTTGTTGTTACTATTGTCGTTGCTGTTGCACTTTAAGTGCAATATCTGCGTTTTGTCTGCTTATAAACATATATATATGTATATGTGTTTGTGCGCTTGTAGTATATGGTCAAATAGCTTGGCGAATAATTTACTAATTAATTGGCAACAACTGAAATTGTGTGTGGCATACAAATTAAGTGCTAGCGCTGCCCAGCCAACGACTAGTTGAAGCAGTTATGTGAGTTATGTGCCTGCGCGTATGTACATTTGTAGCATTTTTGAAGTGTAGCTGGCCACCCTCTTTGAGAAAAGATTAGCACGACTTTAAAAAAAAATATTTCTTATATATTCAGGAAAAAGCATTCGAGAACATTTCTGAAACTGCCCTTATTCTCATCCTATCGGACAACTTATTTTTATAGATTACTAGCAAATTTTGTATAAGTGATCTTTTTATGTTATGATTAGGTTAGGGCCGGTTAATATGGTAGGCTACTGATCCACACATAAAACAGTTTTGGTCCTTAGCAACACCAGATGGAGTACCGTTACATGTCCATGATGACTAGTCATCCTGCCTGCCTGCGCTTGACGCGCATTTAACAGATTCAGCGAAATCACTAACAACACCTTTTCCAGTGCCTCATAACATAAGACTAAGAAATGCTTGATGCGTTGCTTTCCCAATGCGCGAAAATTGTACAAAGGATAATGCAGTGTTTCCCTGGTGCCTTGCTATTGACTTTTTTGCAGACTTTCCTGCAGCCCTATTGCTCTGTCATTCCCTTGCTGCAAACGTATGCCGTCACCAGACTGTGAAAAGTGAGTATTCCAATCATGTTGCTGCAATGCTTTCAATCGCATGCAAATAGGAGCTTGATATATTTCTGGACAATCGTTTAACATATGACTTTTGCAGTTTTACATCCAGATAAGTCCTTCCTTCGCGTTTTGATCTTTCTTACCCCGCTCCTGTCAAAATCGTCGTATAGACTATGCATGAGTTTACCAATGTCGATCACATTTTCTGATGACACTCTTGGCAACCTCGTCGACTATCTCATTGCCATCGATGCCTTTGTGACAGGCACCCAGGAGAAGCCAAGTCGCTTGTTTCTGGCAACATTTTCCACTGCCATCGTGCTTCCGAATACACTTTTGGCCAATAAGCGAAAGGAGGTTATATCCTTGATTGCTGCTTGGCTGTCCACGTATATGTTAATTCTGGAGTTATGTACTAATACAAGGTGCGTTCCAGAGTAAACAGGAATCTAGCGCCTCCTGGTGGCGTCATCTATATGTCGACTGGTGCGTTAGAATCTGCTGTCTTTATCGATCGTCCAGTTTCATGACATTTCCTTGATTGGAAGTGAAGTTATTGCGTTTTAAGTGTCAGTATGTTTGTGCTATCGGTGCGAAAATGAGCTTCGAACAAAGAGCCAACATTAAATTTTGTTTTAAAATTGCTGAAACTTTTACCGAAACGTTTAAATTGATGAAATAAGTTAATGACGATGACTGCCTATCCCGTAGCAGAGTGCACGAGAGGTTTCAACGTTTTCAAAGTGTTCGTGAGGACATAAATGACGATCAACATGTGGGCCAATCAAAATCCGTGATCACCGGAAATTCCATCGAAACTGTGCGTGAATTCAACAAAAATCAGCCGAAGTCATCATTGAAATTCATGGAAATGGAATTGAACATCTCCCAAACATCGATTTTTCGCATTTTGACCGAACACTTGAACTTTCGAAAGGTGTGTGCACGGTTTGTTCCGCACAAATTGACTGACGACGTAAAATTGCTCAGAATCAATCTCATCGATCGACGCTTGTGACCGTTTATTTGACCAAAAATCACATTTTAACCATTAACCACTCCCCATATTCACCTGATATGTCACCATGCGACTTCTTCCTTTCGGAAAAATGCATTTGTCCATGAAAGGAAAGCGTTATGCAGACGTAGAGGCCATTCAAAAGGCTTGCTCCGGCATACTGGCGGCCATACCGGCTAACGAGCTAAAACACTCGTTCGACATGCTTTTGGATCGTGCAAAAAGCTGTATTAAAGCAGAAGGAGACTATTTCGAATAAAACAAATTGATTTTGCCGAAAAAACCGTTTGTTCTGTTTTTTTTTTAAGTCCTGTTTACTTTGGCACACACCTTCTACATTAGATATGAGCTCCGCAGTTTTCCAATAGCAAGGAACTCTGCTTGAAGTATACTGTAGTGATCTGGTAGCAAAAAATACGCTTTTAAGCTGTTTAATTCTGGACTAAATTGGCTATTATTGGTATAACTAAAATTCAGTAATGACTTGAAGTAAAAATTTTAATTATTTTTACTCACAAATTTAGTAACTCCGTAGGGCTATGGTAGCTTAAACGTCCTGATAGGATCCATCGAAAAGCCACCGAAGATTGCTAAGCCGTGAAAAGTTTGAACGGCAATTTAGCCATTTTCAGTAAAATCGAAGTAATTTTCATGGAGAATGTATTCAATACAGACCTTATTTATGTATTTTTTAAGTCCAGAGATTACTTGTTATTATGATTGTGGCTAGATATATTCACACTAGTGTATCAAATGTATCGTTGGAGGACTGCTGATCATATTATTGCCCTGATTCAACAGAGTCGAAGCATACACAGACGAAGGCGATTCGATGAGTGCTTAGCTGACACAAGTGAAATGGATGTTTACAAAAATTGCGATTTATTTTCTCGTTGTACTTGACCCAGCGATACCGCCTGAAACCTGCATTTCCTGGAGGCTTTCGTGGTGACGAACATCTCATTTAAATTTGCGTTCGTTGAATGAATGTTTTAATTTCGGAAACAAAACAAGTTGCGCGGGATCAAACGAAAAGAATGTGGTGAAGGGAGAGCACTTCGTAATCTAATTCAACTAATTTGGCCATGACGATGGCGGTGGTGTGAGATGAGACGGTGGTTTTGATGATGAAATAGTTCCAGTCTTTCATAAGACAATTTCCACCTCCGGGAGCGGCGAAGCCCGTTCGTTTCTTGGTCTTTCATTGTACCACTGGATTCATGTTTTGTCGAAGGTCACTAATCTCCTTCATATTGCATTTAAACAGCGTCAAAGGCTGCCATGATATGATCTCACGGTTGCGATATTTGTTCGAAGCGAGCAAACGCTACACCTCATGCGCCGACAGCTTCCTAAAGCCCAAGATTTAGTACAAAATATGACCCACGCGGTCTTTTTAGGTGCTATTTAATGTCTCGGCTGCCACGCCCACCGCCAATCGGCGGTCTGCCAGCCCGACATCGTTCAATTGTGTTACATTATTTTCTAGTTGGATTTTGATATTCACTATTCGGATGTCGAAAAGCTAAATTTCAAGTCATTAGTAGTTCAGAGTATTGTGAGAACTTACGACAGAGAATATTCTTAGAAGCAGAGAGGTAGTAGATGCAGTAGCTGCCGGAAAGCGTTTGCATATATACTGGGCTACAGACCAGAAGGGCATTGAGGATAAAATTGTTAAAGGTGGTGGCATTCGTCTGGCTACCTAGCCAGTACGGGAAATACCTGAGTATCTAAAAACTATGCATAATGAAAATTCCGAAAAGAGAAATATAATGCTTTTAGAAACATTTTAAGATAATGTGCAAAAGCCCGAATAAACACAAAACAAGATTTTTATTCACACGGTTCCTAATAGATTTCAGGTAGGGTGAGAGATTAATCGCAACGATTGGAAGCACAAGCGGGGCGGTAATGACGAAACATCAAACACCTTCTTTGCTTCCGCGCAATCTTATTTAGAATAAGCCTTAGATTTTTAGAAGCTTCGCAGTTCAAGGGACTAGACTAAATGTCCAAATCAGATATCAAGTCTCTCCTAAAGTTACAAAACGTTGAATTATAAGGAACCTCCTAACCACCAGTGTAACCAAACCTAATACGGCAAAGACTACCAACCAGAAATTAAAAAGCTCTTCCAGGAGAGTAGAAACATTGGTTACAAGCAGCTTACGAATATAGAATATACAGGAATTAATGATTAATATTACATTTCGAAGCAGTAATCATCCTATCTCTTGGACCCGATATACCTTAGAGTGGCACGAAATAAATCCGTAGTCAGTAGATACCCTCGCCAAACATTTCAGAAAAGCAAATGTCTGATGATTACTAAAAAAAATTTAATAGTTATATAATAAATATCTAAAACTTTTGATTATTTGTTCCTTTTTCGAAAATGTCCCTTTATTTGTACCCTGAAAGAGAAGCTTGCCACGATATTTGAAACACTCAAAATAGAAAGTCGGAGACCCTTAAAGTATATATTTAACTGATCAGTGCGATGAGCGAATTAAGTCATGTCTGTCTGTCTGTACATACAAAATATTCTCTAAGTTTTTGAGATATCGATTTTCACACATGTCTCTGTATTTTTTTTTTTTGTTGAAACCTTTTTATTTGGCAAGATATATTCAGATTAGATCACTAAAGTGCCTTTGCTATAGTATATTGTTCATTCCATGTTGTGTTCTCCCAAATTTTGCAGGAAAGTTATAATAATAAATAAACTTGTGACTTCAATTTGCTCCCGCAGTTTCCTTAATCGAATTGCTAACCTCCTTTTTTTGCGGCGATCGATATATAAAAAGAAAATAAAATACTTAGCCACTCAGCTACCTTTCTAGAGCACACATAATTGGTAAGTATTGAAGCCAATTTTTTAGAAATTTTAAAGCTACTTACTTGCATTGCTTGCGAGCTGTCATACGCACGCTTCTTGGCCACTTGAAAACCTAAGTGACTCGATGCATCTCATTTGAAGAACGAAGCAACGGAGCGAAGGTGCCTCTGACTGCATTTTTCTGCCACGAATGAATTATTTTTGGTCGCATCGTCACACAGAGTATTTGCGGCAGGCGCAATATGAGTGTGTTGCAAAAGAGATTCACTTCATTTGAAACCACTTCAGGGCGCTTGAGATAACACACAAAACATCACATATACATATATATCTGTATAGATATATAGTATGTGAGAGTATATAGCATATGACATACAAAATGAATGTTGCAATGGGCTGGTGAAATATGAAAATTCATTTGAGCACATAATGGCGCAATCACATGACGACTAATGTGACGCCGACACAGAAAGAAGTCTATTAAGAAGCCTTTGGACGCCACAAGCACACACATAAAGCACTCTGCAGCTTTCACACACAGACGCTTTTGCTCTACGCTTTCTCTTATTCTCTCTTTCGCTCCGCAACAACACCATTAGCCTGGTTTCAGCGCACTACCCGTACGCCCTCCACCCCCCGCACGCTGTGTGTGCGCTCCTGTCATATCCTGTTGCATTCTTCGTGATTAATGGAACAGATTTTATGCTTCCTTCCGCTGCAACTGTGTAACAATTGTGAAGTCATCTTTTGTAAAACACATCCGCATGAGCGCTACCCGTCAATACCCCTCTCCTACGTCCTTTCCTCGGCAGAGTATCTGCATGCACTTGTATGCTGAGTTTGTTGAAGTTTTAAATGGAACACTTAACTTTTGTAGCATTATTCATTTAACGCGAGGTGTATGGTATATGTGTTAGTGTGAGCCATCTTTATTGTGTTTTAACGCCTGTCTGCACCCATTTGAAATTTCGGAAGGACTCTTAGCAAATGGCATAAAAATTCTGCTTTCAAGTGTAAAGTAATTATTTGATTTCATAAGTCGAAAAGTACTGTTAATTTAAACGGATTTAATTCAAGTTAATTTTATTACAAAAATAAGCATAACTTTACTTAATTCCCGAAATGGCGTTATAAATCTGTCGAATGGAATTATAAATCTGTCCAATATGGTGGGCGCATGCCGCTTGCTCTGCAGCCTCAGGGCTGCAAAAAATGCATTAGTACATCCCCACATTGAAACTAAGATTTTAGCATTCAATCTAAGGTGCTGGATAATTTTCAATAAAAAATTTTTTAATAAAAAATTCGCAACAACTACTGGTTTTGCGACAAGGAATCAGAAACTACAGAGCACCTGATTCTAGATTGTCCAAAAATTTGTAGAAGCAGGCTCAAAGCCCTTGGATCCAACTACGTGAACAGGGTTCACATCACCTCCATCGTGCCCAGCAAGCTCCAAGAATTCTTCGGAGTGTTGGACTTTTGTGACCATATGTGTAAACGGAGAGGAAACAATAGGCCAAAGGTCGCAGAGCAAAACATCAATTACTTTCTATCTAGTACTGGATTTCATTCATCCGAAAGTTGTGTCAATTTTCATGTGTCCATGCACATACAGGGTCTACCAACAAGACCGACATGGTATTAAAATGAAATGAAGCACTCAAATTTGGCCAAAAGCGCTTTTGTTTTTTGTTTGATATGCAGATAATTTTATGCTACGATCTATGCTTTTGACCCGGAACCAGACCATAAATCGGCCTGACGAAGGTGAACCGAATCCGAATCAAGGTTATGTTGACAATTTTCTTCGATTATCAAGATGAGATACACTTCGAATTCCTTCCGAACGGCCAAACTGTCACCAGTAAATACTATTTGAGTGTTATGCGTCGTTTGCGCGAAGCTATTCGTAAAAGAGGCGAGAATTGTGGGCCGACAACCACGACGCCGCGGAAACCGTTTTGAGTCAATTGAAGACGTTAAACGTAAATCGCTATTCACATTGAATGCTATTAGAGATCAGAATGATAACTGGTGAAGAGACGTTGTTTTGTGGATGTAACGTCGAAACTGTCCAACAATCTAGCGACTGGTGCTCCAAAAAGAAAGGACATTCTAAACGAGGCTTATAGCAAATGTATCGAAAATCGGATCTGCCGTATGCTTGTTGTATTAGCACAAAATGAGCTTATTTTGAAAGCAATAATAATTTTTTTTTTGTAATACGGGGAAGCATTGTAAGCCGGAGTGTGGAACTAACCTACCTAATCTACACCAAACTTATGTCTCTCCCATGGAACCACCGGATTAGGTATTACTTCATGGGAGAGAAAAAGTCCTTAAGTCTCTTCTATTGTACGGACTGACTGTCTCCTAATATATTGTAAGTTTCTTCGTTTTGTCATAATTAAAGTTGACCCTTCGCTGACAGCTTTCCATTCATCAGAGGACTTACATAAACGTATGTATGTGTTGTCAAATTTTCTATCGTAACACTCCCGCAGAGTGTAGATTTTTACCTTTCCCTTATGTTTACAAAAACGAAGGCACTGAAAAAATACGTGTTCATAGTCTTCTAAACACTCTGTACACGTCGAAAAATACGGGCTAACGTCATGATTGATTTGGAACAGATACTTTCTAAGGTATTCATGGCCACTCAGTATTTGTGTTGAAGGTGGAAATCCAGGTCTCCATGTCGTCTGGGTATCCACAAATGAATGACTAGGATCAGTCGATCCGCAAACAGACATCGTCCATTGGATGAGGTTTGTCAACGTTGGTGCCACATTGTAAATCTCTTGATTCTCTCCTCTTTTCTCCGCCATCTAGACGGCTCTGATAGATGGTATAGTCGCGCGTCGTCGAACATAATATATCTTGTTGGCTTTGCCGGAAGTATACGCTAAGAGTTCTTTACATTTCACTTGGAGTTCAATTTTACTCCCAAATACTTCAGCTGCGGCTGTAAATGAAGCCATCTGCATGTTTAGCCACTGCTACCACTATGAGGTCATCTGCATATGCGATTATTTTCACATTTTTTGGTTGATGTATGTTTAGAACCCCGTCATATATCAATTTTCATAGTGGAAGGCGTAAGATCGAGCCTTGCGGTATTCCACTCGAAATTATATAGCTCTGAGTGCCCTCGTCCGTGTCAAATAACAATCTCCAATTTTCAATATAGCTCATTATAATATTTCACGAGATACTGGGGGCGCATATTTCGAGCTTTGGTTATATTTGCCCACTTTGCAGAGTTCAACGGATACGACGACTTCTTTTGGCGCGTCAATAGTGAACAATAGTGAAAAGCCGTATTGTCTCTCTGATAATCAGCCGGCATTTTGCTAAATTCAAGTGGTTTATTTTTACGCTTTCGTAAACTTTTCCAATCGCGTCGAGCATACACAAAGGCCGATAAGATGAAGGTTCTTCCGGTGGCTTTTTAGGTTTTGGGAGTAGATCCAACCGCTGTATTTTCCACGCGTTTTTATAAACAAACTGGGTTTTATAGTCATGGCTTCCATAAGAGCTCTGTTGTGTATGCCATCTGTTCCAGGCTCTTTGTTGTTTTTTAATTAGTCTGTAGACAATATTATCAATAGCATCAGTGACCCACAAAGGTGGTTCGGCATCTTCGTTTCGTGGCTTGGTTTTTGTCGCTCGTGCACATTTTCTTGCCTTTAGCTAGATTTTTATTATGAAATCAAAGTCTGAGAGTTTCTAAGTAAATAACTATGCAAATATATATATATATTTCGTTTTATTAAAAATTTTTGCTGCTGCCACTTGTGTCATCGAAGCACAAAAGGTGATTTCTGTTGCCAAATTCGGTGATTCCAAACGCTTCTTTTACACACCCCTTTTTGCTTTTTTCATTGCAAAAGAAGTTGTGAATAATGATAAAGCATGCTTATGGAGCTACCGAATTACGTGAACGCTGGTGAAGCAACGACAAATGTCAAACTTTAAGCTCAAGAGATCAGGTTCAACAGTACAGTGGGTTTATTAGTTGTAGATTATAACTAAATTTTTCGTACAAAATATAGGCTATTCGTATATTCTATATATATATATATATTATTTAAGTACTTTGGTTACCAAGGCATCTAATATAGACCGACCGATTTTAGAGAAATGAAACTTCGCTTTTTTGCTGCATATTTCATTCATAAGTTATACAGATTTTTATTTTTTGCAATATATTTTGTGAACGCGGGAACAAAACCTAAATCCACCACTGTAAATTGACTTACTCACAATGACCTATCAGCGCAGCTTTAGTGATCGTTGCTGAAGTTGTTCGGTTTGGTGACAAGACCGCGCTTCGACAACGCTACAGCCCATTGTTCTTTTATTGTTGCTGCCAGCCGCTGTTATTGTAAAATATTTGTCCATTGTGTGCCGCACAATTTGACGAAACAATTTCGTGCCGCAGGCGACAAAGTGAAGCCAACACCAACAGCGTGTGAGTGATATTGATGATGCAAGGCAACAGAGAAAATATCGAAAACCAAAACAAATAACAATAACCGAGACACCACAGGGTTTCTTGGAAAGGGTTATGCGATTGCCACTTCAATTGAACCTAATCATAATGCCGTTTATAATCAAAGTCAAAAGCAACATCAGAATTATTGATGAATCGTTTGCGCATGCGCTCCGGCGTACGCGCACTGACCCTCACAACAGCTGTGTCTTGGCATTGGCTATGCGCACCTGTGCGCTACAGTGGCCATCCGGTGGCGCGCTGGGGCCACCAAACGCTGGCAATGCCATGGAGAATAAATTGCTTACAGCGCACCGCTTTGCCACCGGTTGTTGCAATGCGTTGCACTTGTTGCGCGCGGCAACGCGGCAATACGGTTACATGGCAACATGCGGCGCGGCGCGCACCGACAACGCAATCAGCGAGCGCAACGCTGCTTGTGACACGCATGCGCGTCGCAAAAGCGCAGCAAGTGGCGGCTAGTCATGCGCGCCATATATGTGTGTGTGTTTGTTGCCGCGCGCGTCGTGGCAAAATATTTTCATTTAGTCATGCATTATTTTTCCAACCGACTGCTGTTTCTTATACTGCCGCGCGCGCCAACTTTGTGCCTTTAATTCGCTTTGATTGCGCGCTTTTCATTTTCATTAACAATTTTCCGTTTTTCCAACATTTTGTGGTTGTTGTTGTTACATGCGCTTTTAGTTTTATTTATTTCGTATTTCTATTTTGATTTTTATTTTGCTTTGCGATTTCGTTAAACAATGGCACATTTGTCTTGCGTAAACCGACAGGGTGACAATGACCGCTATAAGTCGAGTGCATTGTCGACAATATTCGCACACAATGCACTTCCACGCGCGCGCACACATACACACAGCTACTTGTAATACGTAAAGCGGTATGTGGGTAAAAAAGCGCGCGTCTGCGCACACTTCACACACATTCAGCAGCAACGCAAACAAACGCACAAAGGCATATTTCGACACACGCAAGCCCCCAACGTTCGTTCAATGACAGTGTTGCTTTTGTTGTTGCACGCTCCCGACTTGCTGCTACTCACTGTTGACAAAGCCGCGCATAAAGTGCTTCAACACACACAAACACTCTGAAAAACGCTTGTACACACACATACATACATATGAACGCTTGGAAAAAATGCGAAATTCCCAGCGCAATTCTTTTGATGGAATTCCTTCAGATTCCGGCAATTCTTCTCTTCGTTTGTCCGCCGCGGCTCTTTTTATCCATATTATATACATATACATATATACTTATACATCTTAAAATAAATATAAAGTAAACAATTGAAAAAGCTACCGTTGGCAAAGCGCTTCAAAACTAAACGAAATATACGATCTCCTTGCATTTGAACTGCTTATTTCTCTTAAGAAGTCTGAGAAATGCATCTATGCAATATATACCATATAGTTTAGCGTTTATGTTATAAACCAGAGAAGACTCCAGGTCCAGATCCCAACGCTTAGTGTATCCTTTTTTATAATATTTTAATATAATCGGTTGAATTCTATTCACTCTTGAGGTCAGTGAAAACTTCCAAACAACAAAAAAAATTATAAACATTAACATCGATTATTCAGTAGCAAAAGAGTGCTCCACTTCCAGGATCCCTACTTTTTTAAAGAAAAAGCACACACATTCAAAAGAACATTTTTTTTCTGAGCATTACTTCTTCAAATGTTAGCCGCGGCTAGGTAGCGCTCATCAGCATTTGTGGTGCACTAAGGTCCACTCCAACCATGGCACTGAACGCCATTTTGAACATAATGCCCGTAGGCATCGCCGGAAGGTGTAAGGCTGCGAAAGTTGCTATCGGACTCAGAGAACCTGGGTTCTTAAAAGAACGCGTATCTGTGTACTCGCATATCCTCACACACTTTAACAGCATGATTATCTAGATCATGAAGTCGCCAAACCGAACTCTGGCGGCTCCTTCTCTGCCCATAACCGACGACTTAGCTATGGGTGGTAAGAAGCCGTTGGTGGAGAGGGGCAGTGCGCTTCTTCGCGGATAGGTCAAGGTTTGTATTGAAGGTTGGTGTTAGGGTTTACTGTCGGGAGCTCTTTATCTCCTGACTATTGCTGTGTCTTCCAAGCTGAGTTTACAGCCATCAAGGTAGCAGTAGATTTGCTGCTCTGAAGTGCGGCCTCTTTTAGAGAAGTCACCATTTACTCAGATAGCAGAGCGGCGATAGTAGCCTTAAACTTATTTACAGTTCGTTCAGTGTTGGTCGAAGAGTTCCTAACCTCGCTTACGATAGCGTCGAATATCTTTGTGATAAGACTGGTATGGTTGCCGAGCCATAGCAAGGAAAAGTACCCTAGAACCACAATCGGTAGAATGGGGGCGGGTCGTTTCCTCTTGTGTTCTACTACTGGATAGTTGGGCTTCGTAGAAGCCTGGCTAGCGCTGGGCCACCATCGGTACTTGCGCAGTCGCAAAAGCCTTTTGGCCCAAGATTGATCGTAGGAGATTTAGTGATCTCTTTGCCCTCAGTAAGGCTAACCTCTCCCTAGTTTTGGGGCTTTTAACAGATCATTGCCTTATTGGCGTTCATGCTGTAAGGTTGGGAATCTTACCAGACGCCATTTGCAGAAGCAGTTTGGAAGAAGATGAGAAGGAAACAACATAAAACTTCCTTCTTGACTGTCCCGCGTTTGGGAGGTCAAGACTTAAGCATTTGGGAGCGCATACCTTCCGACGTCCTACCGAACTGGCGGGAGTTGAAATTAAGCGCTTTTGCAAATTTGTATTGGCTACTAAGCGTAAGTTCAAACACAGGAGCTCTTATTTTCTATGGCTTCACAAAGGACTACATATACCAGTCCACGTGCGATCATCGATCAGCCATCTAACCTAACCCAGCCACGACTACGTTTTAGATGGTTCATTCGTCCCAATTTTCGATGACTCGTTCGAAAATTTTAACTGGTAACTGGCGAGTAACATGCGTGATGTTTTGCTTCAAGACCTGATTTGAGACGCGATCGTCTTAAACTTTACATATTCGCACAGGAAAAAGTCTAACGGTGTGATATCACACGATCTTGGTGGCTCATCAAACGGCCCAAAATGTGAAATTATCTGCTCGCCGAAGTGTCAGTCAGAAGGTTTTACTTATTGCTTACTTTATTAAAAAACTTTCTCACTAAATTTTACGTAGCATAAAGTCAACAAGGTAGGCCTTATATTCCGCATAATATAATATATTGGACCGATTGCAAATGCCTTTAAGTTAGAGTTCTCGAAAAGACTGCAGGACTGCACAGGTCACAACTTACTGGCAGCAGATGCGAGCCGTATGGGTATCAATAACAAAAACAAAGTCCAGGGATGTACTAGGTATGAGAGACGCCGGAGCACTTCCTTTGCTTATGTGGGTTCACGTCCTGCACGACGAAAACTTCAGTTTATATTAGTTCACCTCCATCTGGCATTACAAAGGACCAGTAGGTCTATGTATGGCTTAACAGCCAGCTAGTGTAAGATAAGCCAACCTAATCTGTGTCAAAGTGCAATGTTTCCTCATAGCTTCAGTAGCTTGTAATATATAATGGTTATGTCACAACAACTGTACCAACCCATTCAGAAGGCCAAGAAACACATGCACTCATTTTACTCCAGTTATGAGATGGATAGAGATACTGTAGGAAAACATCCGCACTCGATAAAAAGTTTTTCCCCACTTTGGTAAAACCTTTTTTATGATCGCTTGATTCCATGTCCAGACCATAGGAACCGAAAGTCGAAGGCACTGAAGGTCATCCCAACGGCTTACAACTGTTGTATGAAAAATTGGATTAAGCGTTGCTATGCTTGTGTGGGCTCAGTAGTAATAAAGTTTTGTATTAAAATACGAGAAAATCTAGTTTTTTTCGTTTTTCCAGTCCTGTTCAAGTTTGATCATATAATAAATATAAGTTTTATTTTCTTCTACGATTATATGCCATAAATAATTCACTTAAAATCTAAATTTATTTTATTCCATTAACATAAATCACTAAAAAGCCTGCAGTACCATATTTTTCTGCCGCAATATTTAGTCATCTCACTAAATGGAAAAAGACAGGCCAATAAACGGGCAACACCAAGCAATTGATCGAAACAAAACGAAATAAATAAGAGAAGAAAAAAGTCGTGAAGGATTCACAAATGGTAAGAATTTCCTCGTAAAAATGACGCATTCCAATTTCATTTCGTAAAACGGATCAGCGCAGACAGTTGATGGCTGTGGTGGGTGCATTATTGGAGCGGTGGGAATGGAGATCGTGCGCGCGCACTTTATGGGCAATTGCCGTTGATGGCTGCGCACAGACGCTTAAGGATATGAAGACTACAGCGCTACGAATGCGGGAGTCTTTGGTGACAGCAAACTGAACGGAACGGTTTCATGTGATATGGCAAAGACGCGTTGTAAACGGCGACGGGACACAACGGGGCGACAGTGATCACCAACGGCTACCGGCTGCCGGCTGCCGATTGCTGCTGTCCGACCAGAGGCAGCTTGTCATGCCAAATTGGTGATCGAACTACGACAAAACAGTAGCAAGCATCAATCGTATGAGTATCAGCAACAAAAATTATTCAAAGAACAACAACAACAACAGCACGAAGTAACGAAAAAATTCACAAGCTATATAATACAGAAGCAGAGTGAAAAAAGGCACAAAAGAATTTTGAACAAAAACTTTTTGAAGTTATTCCTGAAATGCATCCATCAAAGACACGCTGTTGCTGCGGCTGCGGCTGACCAGCGATTTTGGTCGACGGCATCACGTGCAGCCGTGCGAATGCTGGCTAAACAAGTATGTCGGCAGAGATGGTCACGTAAGACATTATCGTAAGCCTGCCTGCCTGCCGGTGCTGCCTTTCAGAAACTGTGCCGTGTTTTACTTGCGTCCATTTGGTTTCAAGCCACTAAGCGGCCGTGTCCATCGTCCCCTTCGTTCTTGGCGTGCTGCGCATTTATTGTTGCTCTGCTACTACTGTGCAATGTCTCCAGCAGCCGCAGCCGGCAATGCAACATGCTTCAGCCACTGACGGCCGGTGCGCGAAGGACTCGACTCTCTCGCTTGCGCATGGAATGATGAACGATGTGTCGCCGGTGATGACCTGATCAAAGTGGAGCATCTGCGCAAGCACGTCTCATATCGGCCACATATCGATTGCAGTGCTGACCGACACAGTACTGTATGGCAGTGCGTAGTATTTGTCGTACGCGCTTACGCACAAGGGAAGCTTGTTCGTCGTTCGAATGGAGGTCGTTGAAGTCGCGCTGTATGGACTTTGGCGGGTCGACTGCATAGTTGACTTGTGATCTGTTCTTTTTGCTTGCGTACTGCTATTTTTTATTGGGTTTTTGCTTTTGTTGTTGGTTTGCTTTCGTTGCGTTTTGTCAAAGCATTGTATTATTTATCGTACGTTGCCAAAATAACTTTGTTAAGGTGTCCTTTTTCGCAACACGAAGATATACACTTGTCAGTTGGTGATGAAACCGAAGTGGAACAATTGGTATTTTAGAGAGAATATTTTATGAAAACCTTACAGTGCCTAATAATAATTGTTTTGGTTAATTTTAGTTATTTATTAAATAGAGAAGCTAACTATCCGTTAAAAGTTTTTCAAATGTTGGCCGCGTCTACGTCTCAGAGGGTCCAACCGTTGAGTCTAATATTCGATGTTTGTTCGAGCATTTTGACTGGTAACTGGCGAATAACAAGCGTGATGGTTTTCTCGGAAGTGAGCGGAAGTGAGCTTATAATAAGACCAAAACGTGAAAGTATCTGCTCACCGAAGTGTTCTCTCAATAAACCCATTGATTGATGCGATGTGTGCAAAGTGACGCCGTCTTGTTTTAACCAAATATCGAAGGGGATCACGAGCTTCAATTTCATGCATTAAATAGTCAGTTATCATGGCGCGATGGGAATGGGGAATGGGGACCCCATTGACGGTTACGCTCTCACTGGCATCATTTTTGAAGGAATATGAACTGATAATTCCACTGGCCCTCAAAACACACCTAACCGTTGTTTTTTCACGATGAAATGACAGCTCTTGAATCTCTTCAGGTTGCTCTTCATCCCAAATGCGGAAATTTTGCTTGTTTACATAGCCATTCAGCCAGAAATGGTCCTCATCGCTGAGCAAAATTTGGCTCGAAAACGACGAATCTGCTTGGAACTTTTCGAAAGTCCATCGAGCGAAGGGATGTTTTTTGGGAATTTCGAGCGGCTTCAGTTCTTGCACAAGCTTTTAATTTCAGATCTCGACGTAAAATGCGCCAAGTCGTTCCATACGTCAGTCCAAGTTGCTGCGAACGGCGCCGAATCGACTCTCCACGGTCTTCGTGTATACTCTCAGCTATGGCTGCTATATTTTCTTCACTGCATGCTGGACGTGGTCTATTCAGTCGAATATTATCCAATAATGAATACTGGGTCTCAAGATGGGTGGTGTTGCGAATAGTACGCTCAGTAGGTAGTTCAATAGTATTATTTAATATATTGGCCATCTGTACCTGTAACATTTTCTCATCTCTTTGGCAATATGTGAATTTCATCCCAAAAGAACTGTGTCGTTTTCGTGGCCAGGAATGAATCCATAAAAGCAAATTTTGATACCAAGTTTTGATTGTATTCCATTCTCAGCGTTCAGCGTTCTGAATCGATGGGAACAATGGGTAGTCAGAAGGTGCAAGCTCTGGTTCCACCAAATACGGAGATTTAGATTGACATCATGCATATTCGGCTTTGCCGTTGTTTTGGCTGGTTGACCAAATTCATTAATAACATAATTAACATGAGAACAATCGTAAGAGATTTAAGGAGCCCAGTACCATCAGTAAGACTATCTTCTCTATTTATGTGAGTGTTCCAACAGGTAATTGCTACATACTTGTATATCGGCGTCCACGCTGTAAGGTTGAAAAATTTTCCGGATGTCAGCTACAGCAAGTGTATGGAAGAAGACGATGTCAACGCTTCCTTTTGGATTATCCCGCATTGGCGAGGTCGAGACTTTCACATGGGAACCCAAACCGAACTGGTGGGCACGGTGCCTCATGAAACCGCTAGCATTATGTCTGGGATAATGCCGCCGGACATAATGGCTCGAGAACTGAAGCGGAACTATGACAAAAGAAAAATTTTAGCCAGGAAGCTGACAATGGCAGAGCGTAAAAAGGGAAAGACATGTAAGCATACAGGAACGATAAAATCGTTGGGACACAGCAGCAAAGGGAAAATGGAACTGTACAAGCATGGGTGAAATGAAAACACGGCGAGTTATGTATACTTTTACATGATACAGAATATTTCAGAGAGTATTTCAGAGAGTATTCTGCATAAGTACGGTCATGACAATGTAGTAACTTGCTCTTTCTGTGGTCGCAGTAGCCCGAGATTTACCACAAAGCGACAGGATCTAGAGATGGAAGTGACAGGCCAAATAACGCCTGATAAAATAGTGTCTTATATGCTGTAAACAAGACAAATAGGGTAGAAAATGGAAAGGACAATATCTCTGTTACTGCAAGCGCTGAGAAGAGCCGAACAACAAAGAAGCAGTGAAGCTAGAGCCGCGAATAGCGAGCAAATCACGTGAGCCAATAGGCTAAGCGGGCCCGGCGATGTAATGCTTAGCGGCGATCTCGCAGGTCCACAAAGCTTCAAATGACGGAGTTAAGGGTTTAGTTCTTAATGTCAGTATTGCCGCAACCATTCTGCGATGAACATTAAGTTACGGAGGAATGTAATATATTTTTTTCGCAACGTTTTATGCCTTCCCTCCGTAAACTGATATTCCCCTCATCTAGCCCTCGTGCGCACTTTGCTAACTTTGCGGGCTAAAAATGCCCATCCCTGTAGTAAGGTAATACTGATTAGGCGTGGTCCCGAATGAGTTGCACCTTTAGCGAGCAGTACGAGCCGTACATACTGCATTCTACTAAGTACCAATATCTCTGGAAGGGGGAGGGGCCCCTAACAGTGAACAAGCAATGATCAAAGTGTGCTTTGCTGACTTATAAGATCGGATGTAGGAGTTATAATTTTGTGGCTTTACAAAGAATTACAAATAGTAGTCCAAAACCGATCTTTGGATCAGCACACAACCCATCACAAAGTTTTTCCAAAAAATATATTTTTGATTGGCTTTTTTTTGAAAATATATAATCTTGCAAAAAAGTCTCAATACAGCACACTTGTCTGCGTTTACTTCAGCGCTCACTTGTAGCTCCACGAATCGTTTTACTTTATGCCACTCATCTCGCCGACGAATTTCAATGCATACCTCGCTCCAAAGCACGACAAAAACAACCAAAATATTTGAGTTTTATTCTAACAGACATTGCCCAAAGTTGACTGGACAAAACTGCAACTGAATTTCAATAGACTGCCACAACTACAACCACAACAATAGCAATATGTGGAGCAAAGTAAACCAAGTTTTCGCACTGCATATAATATATACATACATATATACTATATACATATATGTTCGTATGTGACAACAAAACTGCGCGACGCGTTGCAGCAAAAAGCACCGTTACCAAGCCGCCTGCCGCACAACTCTGACTTTATGACAAATGTATTTTATGAACTGTCAGAAAAGGTGTTGAAAATGATTTAATTTGTAGTTGACAAGCGATCGGGTCGATCAAAACGACTTGTGACATGTGCCCCCAACAAGAACTACAACAACAACTACAAGACGACGAAATATTAACAAAACCATTTATGAAATGTGTGCGAAACAAATTGCAGCTTGCAGAGAGCAAAGCAAAAAGTATTTGAAAAAAGTAGTGAAATTTGATACTTTAAATTTAAAAAAAATTTTAAATTTTTATTTCGATAAAAAAAGTGTCGCTTTGCATTAATATGTAATTATCCTATGCACGCCCGCTATAATTACGCCCAATTGAAATCTTATGCAGCCAATTAGACAGCCACACACACTCACACAAATATAAACATACATACGCATATGCGCAAAATGTCCCACTTTCAGGGTTGCATAACGTCACCATAATATTTAAGGGAGCACGTGTCATATTTGGCGTTTAAACAAAATACAACAACAAAGGTAGCACAACAATAAGCATGAAATTATTTCAAAAATGCTTTTTTCGCATTTCTACAACAACAACAAAGAGCAGTGTTATATTTTTTTTGGTCAGCCATTTCCCTCATAACTTTTCATTACTCCGAAGAGACCTTGAAACACTTCCCCTTGCCAGCCTTGAAGTGCAAACAAGTCAGCAACAGCAACAACAACAACAACAACAGTAAAAAATTGTCAAAGCGCATTCCTGTAAATATGCAACAGCCGCTCGTGCATTTGTTTGTCGGCAGCTGCAAATGCTTTCCGTTGTATATATGTTTGTATGTATATATGTGTGTGTGCACATAGCATAACAGCGCATAGTTCGGCATAAATATTTTGTAACAACTTTTTTGCGATCGCCGCTATTTGCAAGTCGATCAGCATTTGCCGTTTATTTAGTGCTTTAATTCATTTCTAATTTATGTATCTCTCGTTGTGTTCTAATAAAATCGTTAAGTTGTAAAAATGCGCACTTAGAGCAGGAATACAGATTGGGATTATGCGCATTACATCTATGGCAAGAATGTCTGTAAGTTTACAGGGTTAATTGAAAAGTTAGAGAAAAGTGAATGAAAAGCCGATTTGGAAATATATTTCTAAAGATCGCCTAATCTAGATTATTAAATTTTTTGAAACAACTAAATACAAATTATGTCGGCAGAAGTTTATACAATTATATATTTTCATTTAGAACTGTGAAAAATTACAAAAATTTGGTGAATTTTCTTTTTTATTTACACCGTTATGTGGTTATAGTCGATCTTACAACACGTCAAATATTCATTAATATTTGAGATACGCGTCGTTTTGATTCCAAAAGTGAAGCCGGGTCTTTCTACTATGTCTGGTCTTTCCAGCAAAGCGGAAATCCGATAACGCACTGCTTTCATACTGCATTGGTTATTCGTGATCATTTCGCCACATTTTTACTAATATTGTGCCACAAGCACCGGTTACCTTCGTGTAACTTCTGGCTATTCAGCAAATTCACATGACCACTCCGAGGACACCATTTTGACCCAATTGATGATATAAAGCTGAATCGAAGAAGGCTCTGATGGCCATCACGACGGAGGATTTTTCCATGCTATGATTACTGGAAAATTCGACTGTAGTGTTTAGTTTTTGTTCGTCGAGAGGGGATCACTTTTGCCTACTCAGTCCGAAGTAGCACCTGTTGGCAAAAGACTGACATTGTTGTTGCTGTTCGAATGCGACTTCGAATTTATAACTCTCAACCGTGACCTGGGAGTCAAATCGTGAGTGCGACGACTGCTTGTTCACTACCAGACTAATGATGTCAATATCATCGGCGTACGTCAGCAGCTGTACACTCTTATAGAAGATGGTACCTTCTCTGTTTGGTTCTGCAACCCGAATTATTATCTTCAAGAGTAGATTGAAGAAGTCAACCCATAGGTAGTCTTCTTGTTTGAAGCCTCGTTTGGTATCGAACGGCTCGGCTGACGGAGTTTTTGGTATTGCTGAATGTCATTTTACACAGCCGTATTCGTTTTGTGGGGATATCAAATTCAGACATTGCGGCATAAAGGCAGCTTCTCTTCGTGCTGCCGAAAGGAGCTTTGAAATAGATGAAGATGCGGTGCGTTTGATTCTCTTTCTGGCAATTAATCCTGGGAGTAGATTTCTCTAGGTAATCTAAAAAAAGAGGGAATGACTCTGTAATTTCTGAAGCATAATTTATTGTGTATGAAAAAAATTCTGACGGATACTTGTTGAATCTTTGGAATCACCCTTTTCAAGAAGGTCTCTACGGGCGACGGTAATTCTAAGAACTCGTGCTATCTGAAAGCAAATATAAAACCGAGTTTCAATCTACTTCATACGTCTTTAGCCTTGTAATTTTTTTGAAAATTTATGGAATAATTAAACATGAAACAACGGCTAACTCATTTCACTCCAAAGTTGAATTGGCATTTATCCGAGCATAAAAGACACAAAAAAATCCTTGTTTCAATCGGTCAGTTTGTATGGCGTCTACTTATATGTTATAGCGGTCCGATCTGAATAATTTTTTCGAAGACTGTAGCATTGTCTTGTATAATTTTTGCCAAACTTCGTGGAGAAAGTTTTCAACTCTTTCTGTTGTCAGTTTGTAAGGATCTATGATAAATCGATTTTGGCGGTTCTGACCAAAAAGCAGCTACTTGAAGAGAAAATAACAAAATTTTACTTTAATATCTTAAAAACTGAGGTTCTAGTTCACGTACATACATATATACAGACAAACAGACAAATTGGGAGAGTAACAAAAAAATCGGTGGGCGTTAACAAAATATTAGTTACAGTTAAAATTTCAGTAGTTATTTTTCCACTATTCTACCAATTGAGTTATCTTTTTAAGATTTTTTCAGTTCAGTTCAGTTTTCAAGCCAAAACAACAATCGATTTTTTGAAAATTTTAAACTGGTCAAACCCCTTACTGATAATATATGTATATGTATCTGTCAGGTTCTGACAGCGGCGTTGAAAATGGTTTTATATCTCGATGTTTTAGTGACAGAAAACATTCTAAATTATTTTGAGGCCCTTGGCAGCATGAAATCCGCAACCGCGGATCTACTTCACAGCAGCGTTTGTCGCTCTTTAAGCAAAATCTGAAGAATTTTATACGCAATTTCATGACGCTCAACGAAACCCAGATCCACTGCTGTTCACCAAAGACCAATTATAGTACCCTCGACCATATAAACTTGCTCCCAAAAATTTGAAGACTATCCCTTAGGACAGAAAGGTGATGCTACCGTTAACTGTGATCTTCACGATGAAATAGCAAAACGGCCAATTCGACGCTGAAACACTAAAACACTGATTCACAACGCTGCCATCGTCGGTCGAATTAGGCTACAAACTGTAATCTCAACCACTGTATTCTTCATATTTGACCTTTCATTTGGTTTTCAAACTTGGTAAAGTCACTCGGCGGGCAAAAAGTCGACTGCGGAATTTATTGCCGCTACGGAAACCTAGTTTGAAGACTTGCTCATGAAAGAGAGAGAGAGAGGGAGAAGTTAAGGAATCGCAGCGTTCAACTAAACGAACTTAGGGTTCTCCCTGAGAATTAAATCGTATTTTTTTCAAAATCGCATATACAAAATCTCTTTAAATTTAACATGGCTTTTCACGATGTAATAATCAGAATAACATTAAATGAAAATTGAAAATTTTAAGTACACACTTTTAAGGATATATTTATAGTATATTCCTCTTGCAAATATTGTTTGTAGAAAAAAAATAAAAAATTTAGAAAATGGCGCCGTTTTAAAAGCAAATTTGAATTTTACACAAAATTTTGGATGTTTTTAGAAAATTGAATGTTCTATACACAGCTGACGTGGAAAAAGATTGATAGTGATGAGATCACTTGTGTTCGAATAATCACTAGAGCAAGTTCGAAAAAGGTAATTTAAAGAAAAAGGCATTTAAAGATAAACTGTTTAAGCTGGTTGAACTGAGCGGATACACTTTAGAAAACCGGAACCAAAAACCTATTTCAGATATTGACTTTAACTTTTACTATATTATTCATAAAGATATATAATATGTAGTCTCTTCAAATATATAAATCTCTTCCTCTTCAATAATATAAATATAGAAATTTCATAATAAGTGTGCACCATAGCCTTAGGACACTGGTGATATGTTAAAAAACAAGATCTATGTAAACTAGTAACTTTAATATGCTAGATATATACAATCTTTGATATCGTTTAAACAGAATTGTATGCAGAGTATATCTGGATATTATAGTAGTTCAAGCATTGCCCTCAGCTGATGTTTGCAGAAAACTATATCTGACGAAAAATATCGCTTTCACCTAATTTATCTTACTGAAGAGTGGATCATCAGTAAACAGCTATATTCTTGAGAAGTTCATCTACACTTTTGAAGACGTGTTTAAAGGAAATGTTCTAACTGTTGCGTTATCTGAAAGTATATCTTTCGGCGATGAAAAATTATCGCTACTGAATATTATCGTGGAAGAAAGACTTCATTATCTTAATGATCTTAATGTAATATTTTATACCAATCTTATATTGTTTTTGTCTTAGATAATTTATTATTCTGTTTCTACTACATTTTCTGAATTGTTGGGATCTCAGTAATCCTAATTTAATAGTAGGATATCGTTCCCCTTTGCTGAAAATCTTCAATTATTTTCAAACTTATAAACAATCTAACTTGTTGCGAGACCCTGTATAAGTTGGCAACTTTCACACCCAGATCGATTCGAGGAACACATCAGCCATGCGCAAAGTAACTCAAGCAACAGGTAACAAAACAATTGCACTTCGCACTATCAAACGACATTTCAATGTTTTATTCATACGAAATTAAAGCGCAAATAAAAAGAATTTGCAACAAAAGCAAACAAAAGACGAATGCAAGTTAAATTGATTCAAATTTAAGCAGCAGGGAAAAAGCGAAATTTCTTATTGACAACGATAGCCTTGTGCATATGTATGTAGAGACGCACATACATGTGTATGTAGAGATGTATGAACATATACATATCTGTATGTGTGTCTAGCACCGTTGTGGCAGACCAGCCGCTCCAGTAAGGCCAACGCTAAGCTGGCGCTGAGCCGTAAGCCGCATGCCGACAAGCTTAGCCGCGGACATTGGTGAAAAATGCGGAAAAGTGCACGCATGCGCATTACAAGCAAAACGAACGCGCGCCAAGCTGGGAATTGTAAAAGTAAATTTTTTTTTATTTTGATTGTTGCATTAAAATATCCCATGCGATTTTTTAAGGTGTGAAACGATTTCAACAACTGTCACACAAAGTGCGGGTTGCCAACAACAGCAACAACACCAACAAGCAGCAATAACAACAATGGTTGACTGCTTAACAGCGCCGACTGACAAGCGGTTAGGCACAACACAACTGTTGTCGCTGCGGCGCATAAGCACCAGTGCGCATGCGCAAACTCATGTTTTATGCGCATGCCTAAACGTTTTGTGTGCGCGCGCTGGGAAGCGCTGGGAAAAAGTTCGACAGAGACCAAAAGTAACGAAAAAAACACAAGCAACAAGCTTGCGACGACAACACTGGCGCTGCCAGTAGGAAAGTGAGTGCGCATAGAAGGAAGCGCAAGATTGAGTTGCGCATTTAGGCGCGCACACACACATACATACGCCCGCATACATACAAACATACATAAATGCATACAAATGTCGCGGCCATTATAGCAGCTGCTCAGCGCGTCTGACTGACTGCCTGGCGCATTGCTGCGCATCCATGTTGCTGCCACAACAGCCGCTGCCGCTGCCGCGCGGCGCGCTTGTGAATGTGATCGCACAAAGTCAATTGCTTTGACACCTAACACCGCTATTGTTCGAACGCGTTAGTTTCCTGTACGCTGCAATCAATTCCGATTTTTTTTTCGCTATTGCTGTTATTGTTGCAACAGATTTGGTAGCAGCGGTCACAATAAAAAATACTACTCGTGTAATACACTGTGTGATTACGGTTTTAGCTTATAATGTGGATAGTGCAACAATAGCGAATAGCAAAAACAGCAATAGCAGCAGCAACAACAATAGTAATTGGTCGACAATAGTCAAGACATAGCTGTGTTAGCCAGCCGATTTAATCCTTTCGGGCGTGAGCGCGCGCGCGCGCATTGAAGTTGTCAGCGCTGGCTTGCCGTGTCGGTCCCGTGAGACTTTGCCAGCGCAATAAACACATTAACGCGTTATTTAGTTGTCAACAGTTACAGTTGTTGCAAGTATAGTAGATCTTCGTTCGGCGTTGCGTCTCCGCCCTTGAGCGTGCCCCTGCGCTGTTTTGTTGCAGCAATACTTGCAGCGCGCTGTGCCGCGTTATTTTCGTCTGGCGGCAGGCTGTTTTTGAAGTCGCCACATACATGGGAATCGGCATTTTTGCCGATCTACTGCCCGCGCTGCCGCGGCATTGGCTACTAACTCTCCTTGCCACTGTTGCTTTTATTATTTGTTGCTGCAATTCCTGCAGCTTTTGTCACAATTGTGTTGCCGCCGCCAGGCTGCCGCAGACTCAATGGCTGAAAGCGTTTGTGCGCTCGGCCCTCCTCTTCGTTTGTGCACTGGAATTCACTGCCATGGAATGCCGTTGTTCTCGTGGTGTGCTCTGCGCTTGGTCCCAACAAATAATACATACAAGTGGCAGCAATAGCGCTTCGACAAGAAAGGGACAATTCGAAATGCCGTTATTGTGCATAAAATGTTTGTATCTAAAGAGGAAATGGCTGCTTTCGTACAGATCCAGAGAGTTCAAATAGTTTAAATTTAAGACAGAGGGAGCTGTTTTCGCACAGATAGAAAACATAGAAGCGGCTGGTTCTCCAGCGGGTTCCTAACAATTTTTGAGCAGTCGGAATTGAATGCTGTTGAAAAATGGTATTTCTCCTATCTTTGAAATATTTATATACAAAATTGATACACTTTATATACAAAATTGAGAGAATATGAACATATTTGACAGTTTATTTAACATAACCTAGTTTTTTGTTGGATTCTTTACTTTTCAAGGGTTAGAGCATCGAGGAACAATCTTTGAGATACTTTTAAGCCGTAAGTCCGACGAACTTACGAACTTCATAATATTTCAAGAACTCAATCTCTGTGTTATAGTCAAAAAATATTCCAAATCCTTTGTAAAGCCTTCGTCCAAATCCAAAGACTCTACACATTCAAGTAGAGTAAGCTAAAAATCCGAAATCACATTAGAGTCACAAATTAAAACTGGATTTAATTTACAGCAGTGTCGTATCGCAGTGGAGAGAAAACAAACTGCCTACCTCGCAACGTTACAATCAACCACAACAAATGCCGAAATGCGTGAATACAGGGTTATGCTCGAAAGTTCTACGAAAAAAGGCGACGGCTAACAGAAAGTTTAAAGTCCGCAGCATACTCTTGTAGAACCCCCAGAGGCGATCTAGGTGATGCCCAAAGCATACTGAAATTATGGAGAAACACTTCTCTATCTTGCTGAATGACAGTGAAAGCATAGCACCAGAAGATGGTGACCCCAATTCCCCAATCGATGATGATGGAGCGCACGTTTCATTGCCAAACCCTGAAAAATTTCGAATAGCATTTACCCGTCTGAAGAACAACAAAGCGGCGGAGGCCGATGGATTGCCGGCTGAAAAGAACTATAAGGAGCATGCATCAGTCTGATGAAAGCATGACAGACGATTGGAATTTAAATATACTCTGCCCAATCCACAAAAAGGGGGAACCCCCAATCTCGGCCCTCTACCGTGGATTAAACCTCAACATCGCTTATAGGGTCAACAAACTAATTGGATCTTATCAGTGTGGCTTAAGGCCTGGAAAATCAACAACTAACCAGATTTACATCCTACGCCAAATCTTGGAAAAGATCCGTAAAAAGTGTATCGACACACACCACCTCTTCGTCGATTTCAAAGCTGCTTTGGACAGCAAGAAAAGGAGTTGCCTTTATGCTGGATTTTGATATCCCCGCAAAACTAATACGGCTGTGTAAACTGACGTTGAGCAATACCAAAAGCTCCGTCAGGATCTGGAGGGACCTCTCCGAGGCGCTCGATACCAAACGTATTTTCAGACAGGGGGACTTCTTTTCGTGCGACTTCTTCAATCTATTGCTGGAGAAAATAATTCGAGCTGTATATATATCTTCTTCATCTAGCGTACGCTGAATTTCAGTCTACATCTGTTTAGGAGGAATTTAACTGACGTCCGGGCATTGGAACAATATTAAATATTAAAAGCTAAGGATCAAACAAAGTGATAAAACATTTATTTAAAAAAAATTTTGAACCAATCGTTACAATTCTTTAAAAACTTTCCTTCTTCTGTGTCGATGTAGCACTGCCAGCGCGATTTCCAAGCATTGACGCCGGAAGGCATTCTTCGTAATAGCTTTGAGAGTCCAGATGCATACTGTTTGGATCCCCTCTGTGACGTGTGTCACTCGGAAAATTGCCTCTTTGTCCCGGGATCATACTGACCATGTGTGATGATCAAAAAAATTTTTTGACCATGTGTGACAAATTTTCTTCCACTCGCTACAATTTCTGGTCGTCAGTGAGCACTTTTGGGACCAACTTCGCGTACACCTTGCGCTTACAATTGCTCTGTCACAATGTCACCACAGATTTTGATAAATTTAACATCTGGGCAATTAAACGAATACTTAGTCGTGATCTGTGTACAAAACTTTGCGCACACGAGTCACATTGTCGCTGTTTCAGCACGGTTTTCATCAGCGACCTCTTCCCGGCTCTCCAAAAAGATATGATGCCACCGAAACACACCGCAACTGGGTAGCCAGCTTGATTATATCACACAGAATTTAATCGTGTACCTCTAATCTAACGAACGCTGCATTTTCGGCTTGCACCACTCACAGAAACACGTCGCGCGAAAATGTTTGTCCTGACTCTCCAGGCGCTCGTAGACAACTGACTAGCCGCTCGTTCGTTAGCTAGGAACGCCCTCTACCGAATCCAGACTATGCGCGCACGCTGCGAAGTATAGTCGCGGCGGAAGAAAATCAATCCTATTACTCTCTGGACAAACCTGTAATCTCGTTTCGGAGTCCCTACAAGGCTTTGTGATTACAGAATTTCGATATTTTTTGAAATTCCAGTTGTTAAAATCTGATTTATCAGACTCTTGCACAAATAAGAATATTATATTTGTTTGTTGCCACATAACATATCATAAGTGAGAAGAGTCGACCGCCTGCACCTCTTCAACTGAGCTTTATTGTCATAAATTTGTGTAAATTAACTGAAATTAAACTAAATAAAAGTGTCTTTAGCTACGCAAACCAGCATATTTGGCGCGCACACATACAAACAGACAGATTTTCAAATATTAATTTACAGGCATTAGTGCGGATGTAAGACCCAGTAGAAAATTCATACAGAAGGTGCAAACGATGGTGATTTGGAAATGAATTTGTGAGAAATTTGTGATACAAAATATTTTTGGAGAAATTTCGTACAAAAATTAATATTTACAACTCGGGTTATGCCAGCAAAAGAGCTCCAACTCAGGACCAAGCAAGTCTTCATCAACACACACTTTCTCAGTGGGTTAGCTGTACTTTGTATCAGTGAACTTCACTCCCACATTTTGGTGAAAACAAAAAGTCAGACACACACACATACATATGTATATACATAGAGAGACCACGTTGCATTCTTAAATAAGCAGCTCATGGCAGAAAGATGAATTCTTCATTGACGAATTATGAACTCAGCGTGCCGGGGTTGCCAGACACACAAACACATATACGAATAATAACAACAACAATGAACATAAATTTACACAAAACAATAGATTTACGAAAACTTAAGAGGCTTGGCCCGCGTATGACGGTGGTGGTTGCACATCGAGCTGTTTGAGAGGAATACAGACAGACATATAGAGGAGCAGGCAAGCGGGTGTGTAAGTGTGCGGTTTGTTGCTGTATGAATATGATAACCACAATTGAAGTTTATTGGGTGACTACAAGTTTGTGAGATTTGTAAAATAAGTTCCCAGACAGCGACAACTGACGACGGGCAACTGGGGACGGTCAACCGCCGAAATGCAGAATCATCATCTTTGGAGTGCAGGCAGACAACAAAAACAAAAATAAAAACAAAGACAACAACAACAACAAAAATGAGAACAACTAAAAAATAAATAGTAATAACTACAACAACAAAAATAAAAGTAATGACAACAACAAAAACAATAACAACAACAATAACAACAAAAATAATAACAAACGCAAAATTACGAACAACAACAAAACCCAAAATAATAATAAAAACAACAACAACATCAACAAGAAGGGCAACAACAACATCGCATACAATCAACACGATCTTAATTGTGTTTTGTGATAAACAACATTACACTTGTGACGACAGACACACACATACACAGCCACATATGTACATATGTATGTATATTTATTTGAAGGTACATCAGCGCTGTCAACGCGTACTCAAAAACCAAAAACAACCACATTTCGACAAAAGCAACCAACTTTTCAGCAGCCAAACAACAGTAAGAGCACACATAACGTAACAACAACAACAATAGCAAAGTCATACAACAAATTATTCGCATCATACCGCATAAATTGACGAGGGGCAAGTCAAGTCGAGTGCTGCCGCCGCCGCCGCTACACGGATGTGCGTTCTATTTGAGCTGAGCTTTGAGTTTGACAAGCACATCATGTATCAAAACGGCTATCAAGTGCTCTTCTCGCCACAACGCGTCGCAAAACACCAACAGCACCCTCACCGCTGTCGGCTACGGGCACTTCGGCTATTTTTATGAGATCAAAACAGATTTGTGACGTTCAACGACAATTAAGACAAATTCACTTTCTACGAGTGGAAGTTTTTTAATGCCGTTGCAAGTCAGTGAAGTTCACACAAAATTCAATTAAACGAATTTATGAAATATTCATATGCAAATGTATGTTTGTGTGTGCATTTGTATGGATATTTAGTAGAATGAATATAGTATATTTAATGTTACAAGTAGGGGAGTGAGAGCTCAACATTAAGGGGTTATGACAATCTAGTTTAAGGGCTCTAAGAAGGGCATAACTTTGATAATTTGCCATGGGAGTATGGCAAAATTAATCGAAAAATCTCTCTTTCAGGGATGTATTTGAATTTAAATCAAATTTTCCAAAAAAAGTCACAATCGAAAAGTGAGTCGCAAATTATTTATTAAAAAGTTAAAAAATCTGTCTGTAGTTAGAATTTCAAGTGGGTATATGCGACAGTCGGAGTACTATCGCCCTCGAAACAATTAGTGCTTCAAAGAAACTGCAGTGTCCTATTATTTTCAGTATTCTGTCAACTGAATAATATTTTAGGTCCGTAAAATAAACTCTGATTCAAAAACTTCATATTTTTTGAAAATATTAGCCTAGCCCTTAAGCTGTCCTTGGAATTATTTCACATATTTATGTTATATGTATAAACAAAAGCGTTATAGTAAAATTAAGCTGATGTATTTAGGGTCATTTCTGAATAGTTTTAGGCGTTCTCAAACTGTTATTAGAATTTTTTAAATATAAATTTCCTTATATAGAAAATAAGAGGAAATACAAAATCAGAGTAAAATCCAAACGGTCGGTGCTTTCTGCCTTGTTTCTTGACTTTAATTGCAAAAATAATACTATAGGCTTATATGTGAGTTGGTTGAATATACCCTCTTTTAGGTGAAATCTCATATTTGGACAAATTCCTTATAATTTTGGAAAACCTTGCATTCTTGACTTACAACATTATGTCACAGTTTGAAAATTATTGAAATCGGACTCTAATTACATCTACTTCTTTCATGACACCATTGAAAAGACATCTCTTGTCTGTCCTTATCTTTTCAATAGATTAATAAGGCATCGCTGAATATATCCCAGAACATCTTAGAACAAATAGTAGTGATTTTTTGGTGTAGTAGTAGTCAATGTGATGGAATGGCTCACGTGTAGAAGTTCACCCTAGTGAGGAAAGTTCTGTGAGCGTCATTCACTGGGAAGTGGCCAGGAATGATTATTTTACAAATGGCTCAAGCAGCTCACAACTTCCGCTCTTAGACCGCGTATCTTCTGGGTAGCCAAAAAAAACAGTTGTTTGAAGGCGAGCTAAAGTGAGAAAGCGAAACATCTCTCCCTAGGAAAACAGCTTCGGATGAGGAACCCCCCTTTTGATGACGACCACTGCAAACGCATTGAGGATTACGATTTTAGGGCATGCACATAGAATTACTCTTAATTGGGTCCGGTCACTTAATTGGGAAGGCGCGGCTTCCCAGCTGGTTGATGTCCTCGTAACAATAAAGACTGACATCACCGCCGTCCAGTAAGTGCAATGGTCCTTATGCCATTTACTTCAGTATTCATATAAAGGAGTGCAAATTTGGTGTGGAATACGTGGTGGGAGAGAGACTCAGTCGTAGAGTCCTGGCATTCACCCCGGTGGATGAACGTCTAGCCACAATTCGCAACAAAGCGAAGTTCATCAACGTTCATATCGATGATTTGCGCCCACGCACCGACGGAAGAGAAGGACAATGCCAAAATCGTACTGCCCATCCCGGTGGCAAAGACGGTATCTGTGGCACAACGGTCGGTAAATTTAGCATTCTTTGCATTCTTGATGAAACATTCCCAAATGGGTTGAGTCTGATCGACTTCGCCGGAACCCTAAATATGATTATCTGTAGTACAAGATTCAAGCATACGAAAATTCATCAAGCTACCTGGCTGTTTCAACTAGATCGATCATGTTATGATAAACGGAGGAGATAATGCACCATCGCATACTGCATTGATTCTTCGTGGATTTCGCCAAATTCAGGCTATTCAGCCAACACAAACGACCGCTCCGGGTAAACCGTTTTGAGTCAGTTGAGACATGAACATGAATCGGTACGCGCATTGTAGGCTTTTCCGGAAATTGACTTCAAGGTGTTACATGGATTTTTTCGGGTAAAAAACAGCAATTTTTCAATAATTTTTATTTTCTCATATAAAAAGTTATATATTTTATTAGAATTTTTTATTGTTAAAAACATACACTATTAGCAAAGAAATTTTGAAATTTTTTGAAAAAAATATTTTATACTCGGCCAATGCGACGCCATTTCCGGTGACCTCCTTACAGGATCAACTAAAGTGGAGAAAAATAGGTGTTGTCGTTATAACCTTAACTTAGACTTGGAGGAAGTACAAAAAAACTGAAAATTGGAGTTTTGACAAACATTTTTACAAAAAAATTTAAATTTCAGTAAAAATCGTGCTTTCACTTTTCTTAGGCCCAGTTGATCTTTCAAAGTAGTTTCACCGATTCTTCCGATATTCCAGCGATGCCAGTGCGATCTCTAACTGTTAATCGTCGATTCTCAGGCATTAATTCTTTTGACGTATTGGCCATCAGTTGATGTTGATACCTGGACCTGGTTCGTCGTCAACGCGTTCTCGACCCTTCTGAATAGTTTATATCAATCAAAAATACTTGTTCGCGACAAATAATTAGAATTAATTAATTGGAAAAGGCCTTCCCAATATTCTGAATGGTTTTGGCACCAGAAATTTTATACCACACACAAAATTTAATGAACTTCTTTTTTGAACACTTTCACTCATCGAAAAAATCACCGAATGCACTTTATGTACATGAGAAAGACAAGTGTATACAAAACCCTAATGATTATTTTGATGTGACATTAGTCACAGATGTCACTAACAGTCATACCAACTTGGAAAAAAATGTGTTTCGATGAATGGGTTTTCCGTGAAATTTTAATTTAAAAGTCTTACTATTTTTTGCCCACAGTGTGCTTACAACTCCAACTTTATTCTCTCATGTAATTAATTTGTTCATTGCATTTTATTTATTAACCGATCAACTCAATTAACCAACTCACTTTATCATTTCGGTATTGTTGTGCAAGAAAAACTTCAGCCACACACACATGCAACTGTACTATATGCTGGATTTCTGCGTGACGATGTATATCAAATTAGACGTATGTTGCTGTGTGACCTTTCGAGGTCAATTAAATTGACTCTATTTACACACACGCAGCCAGCGAATAAACAAATAAACCCGGCAAAAATGCATTAATGTCCATTGAAACAATTTGATTAACCCTACTGCTGCTGCTATGCCGTCTCAATCCGTAGCGCGACTACGCAAGCGCTTCAATTAATAAAGACGGATCATGCAAACGACTCGCCGCACACACACACACCAACAAACAGCGTGTAAGCATGTGGTTATAGCACGAACGCTGGTCTCAATAGACGCCTCGACGAATGGTTGACCAAGTAGCTGTGATTTTATTAGTTCTGAATTCCAAGTTTAGCGCTAGAATGTGCTGTGGTGTCTTTGCTGACTTTTTTCTCTTAGTCATTAAATATTCTACTTTCTTTTTGTTTTTGCTCTGGCTGCTCTTTGAAGGTGCATGTGTGAGTGCTGGAATTGAATTGCCTTGGTTCGAGTACGCAAATTGCTGTCGAATTGGGTTAGTTTCTTTTGTATTATATTTCCTTTGTGGAACTTAATTTAGCAAATAAATTATATATGAGCTAGCATTGGGGAGGTCTTAAGTAGTTACAAATGCACATACGAGATATATACATAATATTTTTATACTCTCGCCTCATGCTTCTATAAAGTATCATAGTTTTGTTCACCTAACGGTTTTCTGTAAAACCTAAATCTAATAAAGTTAGACACATAGAGGGTTATGTATTTATAAATGATCAAGTTGATGAGTTGAATACCAAGTGACTGTCTGACGGCACGGATGGATAGTCCGTGTCAGCGATAAATTGAGTAAAAATTTAGATATCTTGATGAAACTGGTTGGTATTGAAGTTAAGAGAACTCGGACCATTTCCATGCCCACAAAATGCCTTTGAGTGCTATAACTAAGCTGCAAATTAAGATACAAAACCGATATCGGAGTGAAAAGGAGCATCTGTGGAATGAAATTTTTCAAACCGTGGGAGTTAAAAGAACATATCTCACAAAGCACTAAATCAACTTCAAGCAAACTTGCTTAAAGGAAGTTTCAAGACAGCCGGTATTAGCATTTGACAATTGGCATGACAGCCCTCACCTTTGGGTGAATTCCTTATCACATGGTAGGTCGCCTCCGCGCGTTGCATCCTTGGTAAAGCTAAATGACTTGCGGCATTCTGTGGAAACTCCTAACGAACCTGACCTCCGATTTCGACTATGATTCCAGGACTGAAGCTTTGGATTTGGTTGAGCTCTGGCCTGCTGGTCAAGGTATTCCGTTAGCTGAGTATAAAGAAGTGATACCCTGCGTAAATGGCTGGCTGGTTAATACCTAGACTACCTCCGTCCTGTTAAAATCCTGGTAGGCCTTGAATTAGGTTCTTCTCTCCTCATCATTAAATTGATGTGACTCGCGCGACCTTTTAACAGAGATAACCTTGGACCATTAAAAGCAACTACTTTCCGGCTTTTGGATGGCGGCTCTAAATGGAGACCCAGTAGACATAACAAAACACAAAAATTGAAACATATTTAACTGGAAGTAGATTAGAACCGACCTTGAAATTGGACAGTGTCCCGGGTGTGTCGCTGCCTAGAGTGACAGAATCACCATTTTGAATGCGCGACAAGCGGCTAGGGATGGTAAGCCAGTCAGCAGAAGCCTGCCGTGTGGATACGTACATAGGTAGGGCGGAGGTGAGATATGGAATAGTCAAGACCAATAGAGGAACCGAAAATCGATGATTACACCAGCGCATAATCCAAACCAAATTGTTGTTTTTTCTGAATGAAATGTCAGCTTTTGAATCTCTTCAGTTTGCTTCTGGTCCCAAATGCGACAATTTTAGTTATTTGCATTCCCATTGAGCCAGAAGTGGGCCTCATCGCTGAACAAATTTAGGCTTGAAAACGTCGGATCTTATTGGAACTTTTCAAGAGCCCATAGAGAGAAGCGATATCGCTTGGGAATGTTCGAGTGCCTTCTGTTCTTGCACAGACTGTATTTTGTACCCATTCAAATTAAGATCTCGACGTAAAATGCGCCAAGTCGTTGCATACGTCAGTCCGAGTTGCTGCGAACGGCGCTGTATCGACTCTCCACGGTCTTCGTTTACACTCTCAGCTACGGCTGCTAGCTCTCAAGATGGGTGATGGTGTGACGAATAGTACGCTGATCTGCCAAGAAAAGGCTATTGAAAAAAGTACCTCTACTTGGATCACACGTTAGAAAATATTACGTTTCGGGAGAATTGTACGATATATTTCTAAAAATGGTCGTTTTGCTATCAAATTGGTAATTACTCTAATTATTAGCGTCAAGTGTAGGCGATAGTTTTTCTTCGAGGTATCTAAAGTAATCTCATTTAGCGGAGCTCTCTCTTAACTCTTTAATAGGCTCTGTGTGGAACTTTTGTTTTTATGACCAATATTTCAATGGATATCGATATATATTTATACAAAGCTGTCAGCTGAAATAACAGAATCGCCAACTTCCTTGGCCTTTTAAAATCAACATATTACTTACTGAAAAAGGGCACTTAAGGTCATGGCTATATTACATCAAAGCTCATAGCTTGCGCTTAAAAACTGTCTCAAGTGAGGAGTTATTTGAAAGAAATCACTGTTTATCTAACTTAACTGGTCGCGCTGATCATTAGTCGCCTGTACCCCCATTCAGGTGTGGTCTTAAATCAAAACCACACCAGTGTATAAAATATTGCACACCACTATGAAAGCTCAATGAGCAATTCAACGCTTTTTAATCGAAGTTTTGCTTTTGCTATGCACAAAAGCTCTGCGGGCGGCCATGCCGATCACCACAGTGCTGGATGGAAAGATCAAAGCGTGACCTCGTCGAGCGAAAGTGGCCGAGAGCACTGGAGCAACAGGTGGCGGACATGGACACAGTAGGCGTGCGCTGACTCGCTCGAAATGCAGCGGCGATCGCAGCACAATAGCAAGATCTGGCAAAGGCAAAAGGCAGTAGCACAGACGGCACAGTCTAAAATATGGCTCGCGTTATGACGGAAGCTGGACAGCACTGCCCGCTTTTCGAAACCAATTCGTCAAGCGGCGTGCCGCAAACGTTTCACAATTCAGTGGCAGTGAAGATCAATTAAAACGCTGAAATATCCAGTTTTATTGCGCTCCATTTTGGTACGTGCATTCATAGTTGCTGTCGGTTTCGTTGTTGTCAGCGACCGATCGCCGATCAAGTTGTTGCGATTTGTAAACATGCGTAACAAATAACCATCTTCCGGTAGGAATCGGTAATGGTTTTACGGTTAACGCAAATCACAACGTTTGAAAATTGAAGTTATTTTAAGGCTGAAATGTGTTCGTGAAGCGGACGTCGAAAAGGTTGAACATAAAGCCAAAGCAAAAGCAAACAACAAAAGTACAGAGTTTCATGTCGAACTTTGTGTTTGTATTCAAACCTGTACGCCACGGCGACCGCAACTGCGCTCGCGCACAAATTAATCAAAAATCGACATGGTGTTGAAAGTTGCCACAGCAAGCAAGATCACACAGCGAACGTAGTCAACAAAATGGGCAGCAGGCGGCAAGTAGTGAACACCAAACATACATACACTAGATCTTAGGCCAAATAGCAAAGTGATCGTGTGGTGTGCTGGCTCGAACGCAGTTTGCTGGCCAACCCGTCGTCAACATTGCCGTAGTGATCGTGCAACAATTGCTGGCTCTTGTGCTGTAGCTCCACTATCCACAATGAAAGTGGTAATTAACCAGAAGCGAAGCATTAAATTACAAAATGAACTCAACAGCAAGCCGCGCCGTCAACAGCTGCGTCATCGACAATGCGATCGCCAACGCCACGATCAACGCTGCCTCCGCTGCTACCAATGCTGCTGCTGCGTTGGTTAAACTTCGTACATACGCGCATGTTGTTGTTGTTGCTAATGATCGTGATTGATTTGATGATCATGCGCAGTTCGTTGATCGGCTCGATCATGATGACCATATTGGCGTTGCCCCAATAATGATGATTATAAGTAATTTGTCAGCGCTGACAGTATTGTTGTCAGTTGTGCAGTCACAATCAGTTTGGCGTTACAAGTGTGTTAAGCCTTTGTAACTTGCTTGCAGCGTTGAATGTATGCTATGTTTTAGTTAAGTTTTAATGTTTTACTGATTTGCAGTTTCGGCTTATTGAGTGTCGTTAAAAGCGCCGAAAGGTTTTGGTACAATTTAATTCATTTTACATCTTTTATCGTAGTTAGTAGAAGCCAATTGGAGATTTCAAGTGAATGCAGGTTCTTCTCCACCTGATCTCTCCAACAAAGTGTAGGTCTTCCTCTTCCTCTGCTTTCCCTGTCGGGTACTGTGTCGAATACTCTCAGAGCTGGATTCGGACGACATGACCTAGCCAGCGTAGTCGATGTCTCTTAATTCTCTGAACTATGTCAATGTCATCCAATATCTCGTACAGCTTATCGTTCTATCGACTGCGGTATTCGCCGTTGCCAATGCACAAAGGAACATAAGTCTTCTGCAGAACCTATCACTCCAAAACTCGTGACACCGACTTATCAGACGTTGTCTTGGTCTCTGGTCGTCGATCAGTAGTCGTCAAAAGGGGGTTTCTCACCCGCGTTCTGTTTTCTTCTTTTCATTGGTCTCAAACCCAACGCACAACATTGTGGAGTGATATTTCACCTTCTCACTTTAGCCTTCTCAGTTTAGTTCACCTTGAAACGAATTTTTTTTTTTGGAAAAGAGTTCAATCTTTTTAAAAACCCACGTCGAGTAGAGGTCTTGATAATGTAGCTGATATCCCTCTATTCATCAAACTGGTAACGAGAGACAGATTTATGAATATGCCTCAAAACTGTCCAACAATAAGCGTATGGCGCTCCAAAAATTAGCCGAAACCTAAAAGCCAGAATTAGCTGAAGACACTGAAGACCATCACCTTAAGATTAATGTTTGGAAAATTGGATTAAGTGTTGGCATGTTTGTATTGACTCAAAAGAAGGCGGTACTAAAGATGTGTATACATGTAAGTATTGTTTCCTTTTTTGATAAATAGGATTAAACTAATCCAGAGGGCATATATTTGGCGGCTGAACATCCTTTAGCTGCTTGTACTTTTCCTCCAAGTTGTAAGTAAGCTCAATTACTGTTCTCCCTTATATATTTCTTTACGATCGCCTGCATTCTGTCCATCAATACTTTTAATAATGATATCTCTAAAAAAACTCTGGTTTCTTAGTTTCAAATGGCACTGTTGGAAAGAGTTATTTGTCGGTAGACTTCAAAGTGAATTTAGAATAGCCTTTACAATGGTGTTTAAAAAAAACGGTGGATTATTACCAACATTTTTGTTGTTTTTTCCTTATTACTTGCTAAAGTTTCTTGAAAAACTAGTTCTCTTAAGAGTGAAATAAGCTTCTCTTAACCAGATGTGACACCTAGGATCATATGAAAGTCCGCTACTCTATCAAGTAGGGAAAATCAAACTAAGGATAAAAGGAAAAAATACGCAAATATGGCACAATCCTATTATGAAAATTTCATAGACAATAGGTATTGTTTCAATAAAAAGGTCCTAGAATACTTGACGAATAATTTGGATTGTTTATGAGAACTTTGTAATAAGCAAAAGATGTATTAGCTGAAATCGAATCGGAAATTGATTAATGGTCAAATAAAATAACGAAGAAATAAATTAAAGAACACATGCTTCACTTGCTTACTAAGCAGACCGTGAACTTCGAACAGTTTTTCTAAGACGATGTCAAATGAATTATATTCTTGGTTATACCTAACCTTCAAAACACACTCGTTTAAATATTTTGCTTTGGTATATTACTCTGGGCAAAAATAGTAAGACTTGATAATTAAAATTTTGCGCGAATACCCATTAGTCGAACTCGTTTTTTCTATGTTGATATGACTGTTTGTGACATCTGTCATCAAATGTCACATCGAAATAATCATTCGTGTTTGGTATACACTTGTCTTTCTGAAGTGCATTCGACGATTTTGTGTGAAAGTGAAATTATTCAAAAAATAAGTTGCATTAAATATTGTGTGCGGAATTAAATTTCTGGTGCCGAAATGTTCAGAATGTTGGAAAAGGCCTTCGGTGACAATTGTTTGTCGCAAGCAAGTGTTTTTGATTGGTGCAAATTACTTAAAAAGGGTCGAGAACGTGTTGTCGACGAACCACGTCCAGGACGGCCATCAGCATCAATAGATGATGAACACGTCAATAAAATAAAAGAATTGGTGCTTGAGAATCGACGATTAACAGACAGAGGGAGATCAGTGAGAATCAGTGAAAACCTTCTTGAAAGATCATTTGACCTAAGAAAAGTGAAAGCACGATTGGTTCCAAAATCACTAAATTTTTTGGAAAGACAGCGTCGCGTGAACGACTTGACTATGACTTCTAGCTATTCAACAAACTCAAACTTTCGCTCTGGTGAAACCGAGCGCTACGCGCATTGTAGGCTATTCCGGAAATTGACTTTAACAACAGTTTCGAGAATCGAAAAAAACATTAACACAAGTGTGTTGTGGCTAAGAGGGATTACTTTGAGGAAGACGACATAGATTTTAAAGCATAAATAAATAGTTTTAAAATTATGAAAAAAATCTTACTTTTTTTCTCCAACGAATTCATTGACACACAGAACGCCAAGTACTGTTGTGGGTCCGCAATGGTAAAAAAACTGTAACTTTCGAGACGATTTTCTGAAAAATGGTTCCAATCAATTTGCGACGATCTCCAAACGACAACAATCTGGCAGAGTTGAACCTGATAAACTGAATTCACAGCTTAGATAGACACAATTTTATGTCTACGCGTTTTACGAAAACTCTTGAAATAATTTTGATCAACGAACTTGGAAGCGGAGCAACTATCAGCAGCTCATAGCTGATACTAAAATGTTAGATGGACAAACTCTCCGAAAAACAGTCACTTTTTAAGAAGAAGTTGAACTTGATTTTTACCGTTCGGCTTGTGTTTCAGCTATGAGCTATGGTGGTTCGATCAGAACAGTTTCTTCGGAGAATTTATTGTTGCTTTGGAGAATTGTACATGCCAAAACTTCGTGAAAATGTCTTTCTTAAAATTCAGTTCGGCAAACAGCGTTCCAAAACTGTGCCCAAAAAATATAGGTGACATTTTGGTAGTACTGTCAGTCACATTTATGTCGAATTTCATGTCAAAATATTCATTAGTATTTGAGATACGTGTCGTTTTGTGAGCTGCTAAAAGTGAGTATTTCGTTTTTTGCGATGTCGAAAAAAGGCGTCGCGTTGAAGTATGTGAAACGATGCTTTCCGACTACAAGGGTGTCATGAAACGCATTATAATTGGCGATGAGACTTGGATCTATGCTTACGACCCCGAAACAACCGATCAATCGAGCGCATATCGTGCCAAAAGAGAGCCGAGACCAAAAAAATCGCACCAAAGTCGCTCAAAAATCAAGGTCATGTTGACTGTTTTCTTCGATTATCGTGGTGTTGTGCATTATGAATTCCTTCCAACCGGTCAAACAGTCAACAAGGAATATTATTTGAACATTATGCGTCGTTTGCGTAACGCTATCCGCCTAAAAAGGCCGGAATTGTGGAAAGACAATTCTTGGTTTTTACACCACGATAATGCACCATCCCATACTGCCCTCGTAATTCGTGATCATTTCGCCAAAAACTCAACCCATATCGTTCCGCAACCACCGTATTCACCTGATCTGGCGCCGTGCGACACACCGTTTTTATACGATAGAGGAGATTCAAGCCGTAGCGAAGACGGAACTGAAGGCCATCCCGGAAAGTGACTACAACCAGTGTTTCGAAGATTGGAAAATCCGTTGGCATAAGTGCATTGCATCGGGAGGGGATTACTTTGAAGGGAATGAAATTGATTTGGAAGAATAAATAAAGAATTTTCAAAATAAATACAATGTCACCTTATTTTTTGAGCACAGTAGTAAACGTCTGAATTTTGATATAAAATTTGACAATGGAACATTTATTCTATGTATATACAAGTACACCCATATATTTAAGTATATTAAATGCATTTCCATTAGATCAAATATGCCTTGAATAAACAAAATTTAATCCGCTTTTACTTGCGAGTATATTATGACAATCCATTATGAGAAAATAGGTAAATTCAGCGCTAAGTAAATCACACAGCGAGTGCATTGAATAAAAATAAAACCGAATAAAATGCGTTTCTGCGCGCAAACACGCCCACTTGCAACAAGATCCCCTTTTGCAACAAGACAGCATCCATGTCAACGACAAGCCGATCACAATGCATTAACGATATCCTGCTGAGCGACGGCTGAATATCATCTGCATGCGCTGAGAGCGGGAGAGGAAGCCGTCAGCATTTGACAGACAGGCGATGCCACAAATGACAAACGCATCAAATTCAGATAAACGGTTGGGTGTGTGTGTGGTTGTAAATGGTATTGAAAGTGGATTGAATTTACGTGGCAAATTTTATTTAAAAAAAAGTTGAGGAGCATGATGATGCTGCGAAAGGTGCCACTTGTATTTATTTATGTGTGTATGTATTTATGTTTATATGTATATTTATTATATTTATTTGTGTGTGTGTGTCTATGTATATGTGTGTATCTATGAATATGTGATAGCAAAGGTGAGAATCCGTTGTCGCTTCTACACCTTTGCCTCTGCTCACTGAAGAGCGTTGTATTTAGCAAATTGCTTATTGTTGCTGTTGTTGTAGTTGTTAGTTAAGCCTTAAAGTGCATCTAGCTGTCTACAATAAGGATAAAGCGGATTTTCTCACAGCGTCAAGCAAATACGCACAATTTTATAAGCACTCACACACGCACAAACAACAACACTATGCATACATATGTATATACTCACACAAACACATATACATAGAACATGCAATTTAAAAGCATTTTGAAGTGTCTAATATTTTTGTTTTTTGCGCACATTGCCATTTCATTAAGTAGAAGGGGCGTGGCGCGCGCCTAAATGCACACATACATACATACATACATGCATACGTAGATATGTATACATATACATCAATGCCACAAAATATTATTTAGGATACCAAAAAACTATCCACACCATATGTTTAACGCCACATGTGGCATATTCATGTTGCAAGCTAACCATTTATATTGCGTTTTTTTTTTGTTTTTGCACATATTGCTGCGTGTTTGCAAAACTGCAACATGCAATGCTCAAACGCTGGCCGCCGCACTGTTGCCACCACCAGCGACACCGTTATCACACCCAGTCGCCGGCTGTGGCGTGCAACCGCAACAATCAGCCACGTAATAAATTTAATAACAAACTTTACTTATGCAAATAATATGCCACAGTGACCACCATTTATTTGCCGGTGTCAATTGCAATTCACATTTCGATTTCGCTAACGACGCATGCACGTATGTATGTAAGTGTGTACCGTTGTTCGCTTTGTTATTGGCAAACTATGGCCACAACGGTTTTCAGCGCATTTCCGTTTGGGCAATTGGCCTTGTTAATATAAGCGCATAGTGACAACAACAACACCAATAATAGATAGTGTTATTGGCATAACAAAGGAATTGTGTTGTTGTTTTTTTTCCAATGTCAGCTCGTGTTTTTCTATGTAAAATTTATTTAATTTTTTGAGTTTTCGTGCCAAAACTTATCTAGCCGCTTTTTTAAGTAAAGTCCAGCCAAATTATGTTTAAAGGAGGGGACTGGTGTAAAGAGAAGACGCTTTTTTTTTTTGCTTTTTATAGTAGGAGAAAAGCCGGAGTGCGGAATTTTAATCCACTAAACCTAACTTACTCCCAACTCATGTCTCTTCCGCGGTATCACTGGACTATGTATTACTTCTTGGAAAGAAGAAGCTATGTAAATAATCATACGTTGTATATACATACATATGTAAGACTTTGTCAATGTAAAAGGTCAGTTACTTCAAGAAAGCGATACACCGTCTTTTGAAATGCCTTAAGCTTCTGAAGTTGGATCACTGAATTTTATCTAGCTTCTGTCAATGATCTATTATGCCCTCTCCTGTATCACATACATATTGTCACAAAGTTCGGGCACTCTGAATATTTTCAGTGGCTTACTGAGCACGATGCAGGTGATGTGATCCCTGTCTACGTAGTTGGATTCAAGAACCTTGAGCCTGCTTCTACAAGTTGCTGGGCAATCTAGAATCAGGTGTTCTGTAGATTCCAGTTCCATGTCCCAAAACCGACCTGTTCATGTTGGACAAGTGATTCTTGAGCCTGCAGTGCCTAGTATAGAGAGCAACAAGGAGACGGAGGTAGATCATATCTCTAAATCTTGATAAGTTGTACCCTCCCATTAGTAATTTGGCGTGGTGCATTCCTGTTGGCTGCTGCTATTGCAGATCTCTCCCCACTCTCTCCTGTGTGGGACCCCAACGCAATGCATGGTTCTGGCCCCATCATCCTCATTGCCGTCTACCTCTTAATGCCCTAGCACCCAGATCAGGTGTAAACTACTTCAAGCCGATAGGCCGTTTGACTTTGACTTCATAAGCAGAGATCGCTTTTAGTGCCGCTTGACTATCTTTGAGTATAGCGGTACGCTGGTTGCGATAGTTGCGTTGAAGATTAATATCATATTCGTATGCCGTCTGCAATACCTGCCGTAATGCCTTCCGGTATTTTCGAGCCGTCAGTGTACCACTGGAAAGTGCTGCCCATCAGTAGTAGGTCGAGCGTGGAATCTCTTCACTTCACCTTACTGAAACGGCGTCTCTAGGAAGAAGGGCCAGTGGTGATTATTCGATAATATAAGAAAAACTTGTAAGAGATTGTTGCTATCCCGCTCTAGACTACCTGCCATTCCCTATTCGGTTAGAAAAAAGTCCTCTTTCTTTCAATCCAGTAAGTTTCCAAGTGACAAACCAAATCTAGTCCATCGTCTTAAAATTAAATTTACCTTGTCTATAATTGTTCCTGGTTTTGTCTTAATAATTTGAAGATAATCAGAGAATCAAGTAACAATCGCGAGGGAAATATGTATAAACATTATTAAACCTCACTTCTTTATATATCTTCTTATCTTATAACTTTGACAGGTCAATTGAAAAATCTCAGGTCAGACATATAGATGTCACCACTAGATTTGATTTTTAGTTAGCTCTAACCTTCAAAAGGCGCGTGTATAAATTTGACAGCTAAAAATAATTGAATATTAAGTAAAAAAAAATATTGAATACAAAAAAAAAATGTTCAATAAGAGCGCTACAAACACATCAAATTCGCTAACAAATTTTTTTTTTAAATACAACAAAAAGGGTTTGGGATATCAAAGAAAATCTTTATTTCTGTGCAAGTACATTCGATGTCATTAAGCGGCCGATACTGCTGCAATTTCACCTTCGATATTCGTACGAAGTTTATTAAACGTCTCTGGCTTGTTGGCATAGACCATAGACTTGACGTAGCCCCACGGAAAATAATTTAGCGGCGTCATATCGCACGACCGAGGCGGCCAATTGACTGGGTCATTTCGTAAGATAACACGTTCACCAAATTTGGTTTTCAATAAATCGATTGTGGCATTCGCTGTTTAGCTTGTGGCGCCGTTCTGTTGGAACCACATATTGTCCAAGTCCATATCATCTAATGCAGGCCAAAAATATTGGGTTATCATTGAGCGGTAGCGATTTCCATTCACACTAACGTACCGGTCTTGATTATCACGGAAGAAGTACGGCCCAATGACGCCGCACCAAATTTTTTCGGGATGCTATGTATGCTAACTCATGGAGTACGTGTGGACTGCTGTCTTACCAAGCCAGAAATGAGCCTCATCGCTGAAGATGATTTTTCGGTGAAAATCCGGATAATTTTCAAATTGTTGCTCAGCCCAATTCACGAACATACGACGATTCTGATGTTCAAGCGTTTTCAGTTCTTGCGTCAATTTGAACTTGTTAAAATGTAGGCCAAGTTCTTTTCTCAAAATTCGCCACAACGACGTCACAGAGATGCCCAACGCTTTAAAACGCCGTGTTTGAGACAGATTTTTTCCTCAATTGTACGCTAGCGGCAGCAATATTTTCTTCACTACAGACACTTCTTTGTCTCACTGGCATGGGAGCATTTTGTACTGCGTTTTTGCATTCAAATTTTTCCACTAGACGCTCCATTGGAGCACTCTTAAAGTTGAGGCCACTGACTCCGAATTTCGGCAGTAAATTTTAATAATTTCGACTCGTTGTTAGATCGTATATCTTTCCATGATGAAATAGCAACCCTTACTGAAGAGAAATGTCAAAAGAGTATGTCTACTTTTTGTGGCGTCCCTATGATAAAGCCCTTTATTTAGAGATGGGCATGGAATAATTTTTTTTTTACTTGAAAAAGGAAGGGCCATTAACAGCGACAATTACATAGCGTTATTAGACCGTTTGAAGGACGAAATGGTTAAGGAGCGGTCATTATTGAAGAAAAAGAAAGCGCTGTTTCACCAGGACAATTCATCGTGTCACAAGTCTGTGAAAACGATGGCAAAAATCAATGAATTTGGGTTCAGCGCCTACGTCTTGTTCTCAGACCTTAACAGATTGCTCGCCGGTAAGAAATTTTGGTGAAATGAAAAAGTGACCGCCGAAACTGAGGTCTATTAGTAACAGCACCTACCTTATCGCAAACTACACGAAAGTGTAGAAAACTAAAAAAAATCACTGTTTCTGTAGCCCAGTTTGTTCACAGCCAAAGTATTTTTGAGACATAAGGCATTGATCGAACTACACAGTCACACAGCCAGGACATAGGAAAAGTGAGAAATACAAGTATGCTGCTCAAAAATTATCATTTTAGTATTAAAACTATGGCATATGATAGGTTTCCAATACCTCTTCCAAGTTAATTTAACTACAATATGATTTAATATTTTGGGCATGAAATAAGCCGTCGGTCACACCAACCGAAAAACCGAAGCTTGTCGTATTAAAATTATGAATAAGTTTATTGCGATGTAATAAATAAATGTAAATTTGACATCATGTGTCTGATATATTTATCATAAAACTAAACATGTCATCCGCGAAAAGCCCTTACGTCGATGGCGATCATAAAAAGGATGTCACTAAACTGAAGAACATCTCGATTTTGATCTACAGTACACATATCGAATATTCAAATAGTCTATTTTAACTCAAACAATGTCACTTTCAGAAGCAGAAATAAAGATTTTCATCAAAAAAGGTTTGATAAAATGTAAAAACATTTCATGGGGCTTTTGGATAATCGGTAATTTTTCCCTCGAGAAAATATGTGTATGCACCTATACCTACCCAGTGCCTACAGGCAATCGAAGCTATAGTGGGTTTCGGTTTCACAATGATATGAAATGCTATAAAATACAATGATAAGGTAGAGAGACGTGCAGAGTAATGTAAAAAAAGTAATATTACAGGACAGACGATTCACAAATGTAACCTACAAGTTCTAAGCAATCTCAAAAATGCTGAAAAATTATTTAAGCTTGTGTGTTGCTACTCTTACAAGTCTTAGGAGACTCTTTGAAAATAATTTGAAGATAAACAGTCCACGAAAAGTACCTTTTTTGAAGAAGAAGCATGTGCTTGCCAGAATAAAGTTTTCAAAAAATCGTTCAACGAACCAATTACAAAAATGACGAAATGTGTGTGCTGTCTACTACCAAGCATAACATATCATTTAAGGTCACTATCAATACTTTTAAACATGATGGTCTGTGGATTATGTTATGAGCTTTTCGGATGTTTTTGGGTGTTTCGAGGTCTGGAAAAATCGTTGGTATAAGTGCATTACATCTGGTGGGGTTTACTTTGAAGGCGGCAAAATAAATATTGATGGATAATTAAATATTTTGCATTTTTTGTCACAAAGTATGCCGAACAGAGTACGTAAACCTTTTGAAGGAGGTTATGCTGGCATTTTCCAAAAGGGACATTTGAGCAGGATAACAACCCAAAACATACGACCAAACTAGCTAAGGATTGGTTTGCATCAGAAAGGGTTGAGATAATGTCCTAGCCAGCACAGGTACTGGACCTAAATTCAAATTAAAATTTATGGGAAAATGTTAAGGGGTTACATGGGTTACGGGTTTCAAAAAATTTAACTACTCAACCTAACTTCATGAAATTTTACACAGGTCTTTGAGATACAAGTCTTAAAGACTTGAAAGAAGGATTTTTTTACGATTACAAATATTTGAAAAGAAAAATGTCGCGAATTTTTCCCTGTAATTTTTTGTAAAAATTCTGCCAAAAATCAATTTTCAATTTTTTCCTTCGTCCAAGTGTTTTTTTCATTTTAGATGATGCTGTAAGGAGTTATGCTGCCAACGTGAGCGCATCTTTTTTACGAGGGGTTGCCAGAAATGGCGTCGCAATTGCCAAGTTTAAATTTTTTTTTCAAAATTTTCAAAATTTCTTTGTTAATAGTGTATGTTTGCAACAATAAAAATTCTAATAAAATATTTAATTTTTTATATGAGTGAAAATTTGTTGGAAAAAAGGTTTTTTTTAACCCGAGTAAACCCATGTAACCCCTTAAACGAGTTGTAGCAGCAGCAAATCCATCAAGAAGAACACAACTTTGGCAAAAGAAGACAACGACACAAATCCCTCTAAGACAAGGTCAGGATTTAATGGAACCCATGCAACGTCGGGCTTTACAACCAAATATTAATCGAAAAGATTTACTATATGAAATTTTAATTTTGAATCACACCAGCACTACTATTTTCATGAACACAGCTGTATATATTCTATATCTCTTATAAGTCAGCCTTTCAACTTATGCCTGCCACCATGCAACATAATAACTTTGCACTCACTCTTCAAATCCGAAACCGGCAACAGTATTTTTATGGCTTTGTGGCGAATCAATCAGAAGTCAATCACTTTTACACGAACGCAGCCCGGACGCTGCTGACCGAACGGACAAAAGCTTGCATTTACTTATATATGTACTATGTACATCTGCACATGCATATACATATATTTGTGTATGCATGTACATACGTGTGTAGTATGTCTTCGCATTCACCGACTGATTGACTGACTTTATTCACCCTCTACTAAACTGCACGCCCAAACTTATTTATTTTTCTACAAATACGCTTATATACATTTTCCATGCTGCCATATACTTACATACATACATACATGCCGATATGCACATACATCTATGTATGTATTTGCTGTTTGCATGAGATTTGCTGTGTTTTTTCAGTTTTTTTTTTTTTTTTTCGATTTTGTGTGCGGTGCGCCTTCACTGTGAAAAATTATAATAACATAATTGCAAATTGGATAAAATGAATATCGGCAACACGGTAATTTCGTTGTTCAAGGTTTTGTTTTTATCATTTTCTACTTCTTTTTTACTTGCACATGACCCACACACACCAACAAACAAACACATAGCGCTTGGCTACTTAACGCTCGCGTTGAATGAAAAAATTTCGTTGAAAATAAAAGCGAATTTTTTCGAAAGCAAATTATACGTTAATAAGATGAAATGTCTGGTGACCTTGAAAGAGAAATGCAGACAATGATGCCAATTAAATTAACCGTCATAGAGTCGGTAGGCGCAACGTGTGTGTGTTAGTGTTTGTGATGATGTGATGAGTTTGTCTCGCGAAAGGCTCTGTGTGTTGGTGTGTGGGATTGAGCTTTTATGAAAATAATTTTAGGGTTTCTGCTATTAAATGTTTAGCAGTGGTGGGCTATTAAGAATGTTTGTGCAATTATCTAAGGACATATGTATATATAATGCTATAGTTTCAAACGATATACATATATTATATCGTAAAGCATGGAGTCATATGTAGAAGTTCACGCAAGTGAGGAAAGTTCTCTGATCGTCATTCACTTGGAAGTGGCCAGAAGCGATTATTTTACATATGGCTCGAGCAGCTCACGACTTTCCGTCTTAGACCAAGTATGTTCTGGGTAGCCAAAAAACATCAGTTTGAAGGCGAACGAAAGTGAAAAGGCAAACCATCCCTCCCCAGGATTGTGCGTTGGGTTTGGGACCCGCCATTTAAAACACTACCAATAAAAAGAAGAAAAAAACCAAAAATGCAAAATAATTCGAAGTGCAGAGCTAATCGAGCAGGCACAAACTTCTAAAAGAGTGTATAGCTGCTGGCTACACTCAACATTAGTTCTGCTTTCTCCAGACTGGATAAATGGGTCTGCTAGTGAACGAAGGCAAGATGAAATGTCTCCTTTCATCAAACAAAAAGTCGCTGCACTCGCGACTTGGCTCCCACGTTGACAGTCATAACTTTGAAGTTATAGATAATTTCGTCCTGGAATTCCAACGCAGGATATCTCTTGCCAACAGGTGCTACTTTGGACTGAGTAGGCAATTGAAAAGTAAAGTCCTCTCTCGACGAACAAAGTCCAAACTCTATAAGTCACTCATTATTCTCGTCCTGCTATATGGTGCAGAGGCACGGACGATGACAACATCTGATGAGTCGACGTTACGAGTTTTCGAGAGAAAGGTTCTGTGGAAGATTTATAGATTTATTGTCAACTGTGAATATCATCCTGTTAATGATGTCATTCCTCTGAACTTTTAAAAGCTTTGTTCAGCTTTCATTGTAATGCGATTTTGTTTATTAATCTTCAAAACTATCCCTACGAAAAGTTGCACTTAAGTTCTCACTAAGTATCGAATTTTATATGTACATTGATTTGTATCCCTTCTACTGTACCTAAACCTTGCCTATTTCTAAAATTTCAGAAATATAATTCCAATAATTTAGGTGGCAATTTGTCATAATATTTTCTGAATTTACTTTTATTGCGCTACCGTCGGTATCTTGACTATAATACGCCTTTGTTATATGAATACATTTTTGGAGACGATGGTAGACTATGACTTATTTGACATACGTTTTCTGCAAACATTCTGCACCACCAGTTTAATTTTCAGTGGAATAGTTGAGCACAATAGATAGTGACGTGCGTTTTCTCAAAAATGTCTATTTGAGAATCCAGGGGGCTATCACTTAAATGCATGTTAAAATTGTAACAAAGCTTAATACTGACCATTTTATACTACCACACTTATGTTACGAAATACTTAAGACTTTAGGTTTTTAAAGATCCCTACAAAATGTTAATCCCTAGCATCTACTATACTTTTTGTACTTGAATGAATGAGATCATGACCAATCTGACCGATTCCGAACAAATTTTTATGATCTCTAAAAAGCTTCGTATTAAAAACCGCTGACTCGAAACCGATTTAAGACTCATAGTCTCTTACGCAAAGTTGTTCAGAATGATCCGTGAAACATCACCCGCGTACATTTTCCGTTTTTTGGCTCCCTATGTATAAATCGATTCGCTCTTCGATATCAACATTCCAATTTAAGTGCCTATGTATTTCGGATTTATACTATATGAAATAAATGAAGACCATTAAAAACAAAAAAGCTTTCTTATCACTTGGTAGTATTTTAGCTTTAAATGGGTGTTATGGGTTTCGAATAATCTTCATTGGAATAAAATAGTGATGCTTAGATACCTGAGCGCAATAATACTTTTGAAGACCCTTATTAGAGTATTTTCCAATGGCTATCAAATGTTTTCTCGAAGTAATTATTGCTTGACTTGTATTGTAGATGGAGAGTAGGAGATGAGCTGTCCATCATCTCCAGTTTCAGATTACCAGACCACTGTAGCGTCTTTCAACCAGAGGTGGCTGCCATAAGGGTAGCAGTAAATGTGCTTCTCCGAAGTGCTACCTAGTGACTATTCGGATAAACAATTTAAGCAGTGCACGATTGCATTAGCAATAACTTCTAGCTGCTTCAATATTGGTCTTGTATGGGTATACGGTCACAGCAGCAGCGCCGGAATTTGCAAATCCGATTAGCCAGCTAGTGATCCGATTTCATCCGATTGGAAGCTAGTCGATTTTCCGATGTCTTCTTGCGTTCTGGCGTTAGACCTTTGGACTTACAGTAAGCTCAGCAAACGTTAGTCAGCAATCAAAACTTTTGCGACTGTGAGATCTTACTGGTTTAAAATGAACTGTTAGAGATGCTCCGTATTACTGGCTTATAGCAAAGTCAATCTCGCCGTACTGGCATGTGTTCTGACTGGGCACTGTCCAATAAGTTTGTAAGCGGTTCGCCTAATAATTTGTCTTTGCCATAGCTGTATGGACGAAGGCGAGGTGGAGCAATTTTGCCACTTCCACCTCTGTTGACTGAGGTTGAAATATCCTGGTAGACCAAACTTTGGCGAGTCTGTCGAAATCGCTGGGTTTAATATTAACCATCTTAATAAATTTGTGGTAAGCTCAAAACGCTGCGACGATCTCTGAGGATCTGGTGACCTACTTTCAGAAGTTTATATGTAATACAAAGCACAAATATCTATCCAGATGAGATCCATCGATTTTAGATCAACCCTACGACTTAACCTAAACCTGTTTCAATTATAATCTTCCCATAAAATGTTCCACTTCAAAGCCACGATTAACAATACAACAACAAAAACAATCAGCTTCCGTTATTCACACATTCCAACGAGGTGTTAATACAAAATATATGTGATCAGCGCTGATTGAGGTGTCAAAGTTAATATGCGACTATGCAATTTGGCATAAATAACCAAAAAAATACAACAATAACTGCGCAAAATGTGCCGAAATAAATATTAAGTACCGAAGCGTAATTCATAAATAGTAATTTACGTTTCAAAACAAACGAAATTGACATATCAACAGCGTCGAACAGCAAATGTGTGCGGAACGAGTCGAGTATGAAACGCGAGAGGAAGGACTAGCAGCGCAAGAGGCAAAAATTAGCGGATAACAATAGTAAAACCGTAATTTAGGTATGTAAGGGCGCATTAACAAAACACGTGCCCAAGTTTAACACGCTGCCGAACGAAGCTACTCAACGCAGACGGCTAATGGCGGAGCCACGTAGTGAAGGCTGTATCGAACAGGGTTGTATTTGGTGGATTCAATTATAACTTCAGTATTTGTATTAAAGTTTTTGTATGCAATTTTGTGTGTAAAGAGACCGTAGTACGTGAACAAGGTTCAACCAGCCTCGAAACCAGTTCGGTGCCATATTTACATATGTTCGGTCTGGACTTTGCCAACTGCCTACCACACTCTCATACTCGTGGTGTATAATTACAGGCGCTGCACATTGTTGCCCAGCATTTGGTGCCTCAGGACGAGCAGATGATGCCCACACATCCATTGCACAGCCCGGCGGCTCTAAGCAGGTCTTCGTAAATCTTACGCCGACTAGCTCTCTTACTTTTTGCTCTGCAGCGGTATTGAATTTTTTTCTTTTTTGTAATAATGAGCTGCTCCTCATTTATTTTTTTTTCAAGGTTTTATATATCGCTCATCATCATCTGGCACCTTCAGCCGAACGCAACTGTGAGCATATTTTTTATGCAGAACACAAACAGTTTTTTAGGACCAACTAAACTGGAATTTCTATTATATTCCGCACATATTTTATTGGGTGTGTCCTGCGCTTCTTTTTTTCATGTCGGCGACGATTTCCGGCGCAGCTAAGGTTACACAATACCCACACCAATACCAGCAATGGTGTTGTCGTTGTCGTTGTAGCCTGCCAGTTGGATCCTTTTGCAACTTCCAAGCAGTGAAATAACGACGCTCATATTGCACCACTAGAGCATGTTGCACAACAACAAGCGCAACGCGCTTAGCACCCCTAGCAACCAAGCAACGTAGCGACGTCCATGTGCGACGACAACGAGTGCCGAGTTCCGCCTTCCGTTTTGCAACAATTCACCAACTCATCGGTCCGTTGTTGCGCCTCTTGCGCTGCTTCTTCTTCTCTTCTTTTGATTTTTCGTTCTTCCTTTTACATTTGTTTGCTTGTTGCTTGTGCTCGGCTTGTTTCTGCTTGTTGACGTCTTGAAATGTGCTCAAGCATTGTTGAACGCGTTTGTACGCAAAACGTCGAACAATGGCTGGCATTGTTGCGCAATATCCTTGCGATCCAGCGTAAGAGTGAAAATCAAATGCTGTAATGGGAGCGTGAAGGTGTACAGGGTGCTTGTACAGCAGTGATACAGGGTACATATAATCATTCACTGAATCCTAATATAAATCGCATTAATATATCGCCATTACTAACCAAACTTTCAAACTTGCTTCTAAATGTAGGCAACTCTAAGGTGTCGATGAAAAAACTTATGGATCCAAAGAGGGTTAAACCGACCTTTGGTCGCGTGAAATCTGGATAAATTCCAGTAACGAAGAATCGCCTTTCGTGTGAAATAGCTTGGATTTAGTGAAACGCAGACGAAGGGGCTGCAGACGTGTCCGAATACCGCACTCCCCACAATTAGAGGATGCCGCTAACGCGTCACCTGTCGAGCCCCTATATAGTGGGACCTAAATGCTTCCGGTTAAAGAATAAACGCACTCCTGAACAAGCAGTTTCTACAGGCATATTTTCGCAGAAACCATCGCTGCAGTCGTCCGCTTGATGCGGGGTCTCCTCTTAGGATCGTTTAGAGGTCATGCCTTGATTACGACGAGGACATCAAACAGTGCATCGACTAGACGCAACAAACTTCAGACGCGCACATACCGCCATTTACTGTGAAGCCATCAACCCCTTTACCAACTCCACCGGCGTATTCGGAGTCAAACTACCACCCATTGCGGACGAGCTTGAGTTGTCCCGAAAAACTAGATTCCTGGAACTTCTTTCTGATCCCCGCATGACTCTAACACCTCTTTTAATATCCAATGAACCCCACTCATTTAATACCAACCTCCCTAGGGTCCGACCTCGTCGAAACAGCACGTTTTCAGGGTTAACCATTGGATGACTTCGATTATAAAAGAAAGAATAAACTAGTTATGTAAGTGGCATATAGAAATGATCAGAATTAACAGTTTCAGGAGAGTTCGCTTGAAATTACTTTTTTGATTATGTATACCCACTTTCGTAAGACAAGAATTAATTCTGCTGAATTCTATTATATGCCCAACCAAATTTCAAAAAGACCAAAGTTCAAACTTGAACATAATTTTAGGGATGAACAAAAAACCATGACTCAAGCATAATCCTAATAAGAAATTTTGATCTTTTCTTTTCGTAATATCACATTGAACAAAGAAATGGTTGATACTAGAACTTCATTATAAACCCGTATCCTTTGGGTCACATTGAAAGTAGTCGCCCAAAAATGTCCAAATTCATCAGCCTTAGAAAAATTTGCAGAAGAATGACGTCCATTTGATAATCAAATCAGTAATTTTCGAATGAATTTTTGTAATTCACTACCAAATTTCGGTACTTGACAAAGCAGTTTCTCAAATATTTGTCGAATTGTTGGGTTTGTTCCGAAGACCCGTTGAAGGCAGAGTTAAGTTATATGTTCTACGTTGGCCTTTTGGCCAATACAAATTAACTTAACGTTTAATTTTTATGCTCACCAAATCGGTAGCACTTAAGCCGTAGACGCCGATAGGGCAGTAGCCTGTTAAGAACTCCACAACTAGAAAGAGTCTAGCTTTACCAGAAGTAAAGAGCTCACAGGAGTTCTTCCAATCGCTTTTGGGGCAAAAGAATCAAGCGACAATACATGGTAACCCAGTTTTCCAGTAGTGAAACATGAGGAGAGTGGAGCACCGACCTGTTCCCGTTCTATTAATAGCGGGGTTTGGGTGCCTTTCATTGCCAGCTCTTCAGCTTTACTGTTACCTGCGATTTCGCTAGTCCAGCCTTATTACAAAGTGAATCGATACCATTGAAGATGAGGTGAAGCACTCCTTAACCAGCCTTGAACCATGCTTAGTCCTGCCAGTCTGGATCTTAACAATAACTCCCTCCAAAAATCTGCGCCCAAACTTTGACCTATACGTAAAGAAGTTCACAACCACTCTCCTACAACAGTTTCTATGCACTCCAGCGTTTTAAATTTAGACAAAATTAAAGAGGTTCACATCGAACGATATCAGCTGTTGCAAAGCAATCTCTACAGCAACAAAATTACAAAATATTCACAAATATTTCTCCGCTTTTGAACACGGTGACACGCCAATGACATTTAGAGAATGTTGCCGCTGCGCTCGTATGCCGCAATCCCACTACAACATTGCCTGCTAATACATGTAGAGGAGAGGCATGTGTTTTGGTGACCCTTATGCCACCGCATCTTCTCGTTCTTCTTTGTTCTGTTTTCGTCAATTATTGTACTTGGGTGTAATTCAACATTTGCAACATGGGCACTTGAGCTGATTTCTGCACCCTTTGGCAGCTTTCTTTTGCTTTGTAATGCGCTGCCGTTATATTTGTGTACTTCAATCCTACAATTGGCCGAAACGGTTAAAGGTGCTCATGACGATTGCAACACACTCTTACAATTGCATATACTAATACATACAAAGGTTGTTTGATTATGTGTTACCATGACATGCCTTACGTAATGCCACACCCTTCATTCCGCCAACAAGCTGCAGCAGCGCACCTTTTAGGTGTTGCCACAACACGATCGCTTCTAAATCTGATCGGTGCAAAGTTGTTTTTTATTGAGTTTGTTTGTGTTTTTGTAATTTGATTTTGACTGCAACAATGCATGCTACAGGGTGCAATCAGATAACTGTCGGCATATGTTGCAGTTTCCGGCAGCGGCCGATTGATAGCAATCAATCAGGGTATATTTTTTATGAATTTACAGTTGTTGTAATAGATACCGCAATAGCATATGATTAAAGGGGTGCAAAGTTCTAAGATAAGTCTTTGGTGTTGTAGCAATTAATTACAGTAATTAATTAAGGTTGCAGTATTTAATTAATGTTCAGGCTGATTTCACCGATCCTGTTTTTCAAGACTTTCTGATATACTACATTCAAAATACTATTGGGTCCACAGTTCGTAGGTTTTTATACCGTGAATAGGGTACATGAAGTTTGGCACGCAGTCTGTAATACCCAGAAGGAAATCTCAAAACCCTAATAAAATATATACATATATACTTGTACATTGTGACAAAAACACGGAACCCGGAAATTGTAAATAAAACCCAAAATATTTAATTATTCGTCAATATTTATTTTGTCGTCTTCAAAGTAATCCCCACCAGATGTAATATACTTATGCCAACGATTTTTACACTCCTTGAAACACTTTTCATAAGCATTTTTTGGAATTGTCTTCATCAAATTTTGTTTTATCTCTTCGATCGACTAAAAACGGCTTCCACGGAACGGCAATTTCAGTTTGGGAAAGAAGAAAAAACCCCATAGAGTCAAATCTGGCGAATAAAGCGGTTGATCGCTGGTATTCATTGCGTTTTTTGGCTTTAAATTCGGTCAAAATCGTGGCTCGATGTATCATCGTGTAAAATCCATGAATTGTTCTTCCAGATTTCTGGCCGTTTTCGACGGATGTTCTTACGCAAACGCCTCAATACGGCCAAATCGAACTTTTTATCGGCCGCCTGTCCCTACGGAACAAATTCATGAGACACCAAACCACGAATCTCGAAAAATGCAATGAGCGTCACCTTGATTTTTGAGCGGCTTTGGCGTAATTTTTTTGGTTTCGGTTGGTTTTTTCCCTCCAATCCGATGATTGTTGACTAGTTTGCATGTCAAACTTATAAACCCGTCTTTGAAGACTTTGTACCACTCGTAGGCTTATTTTTTTGATAAAACTGTATCACCATAAACATTTTCGAACAAATTGGCATAGAATACTATCCAAAGAAATAACTTAGATCACATATGGCTAAAAAATGCCATCGTTGTGAATTTCAGACGTTTTTCTGTAATTTATCACTTCAATCACCATCGCCCAAACAAGGTTCACTTAGTTACTTATTTTAGAAGTTGCGTAAAAGAAGATGGTAGGTAAACATCTTATCATTTCAACTTTGGATTTTACATTTTAGACTACCAGGGGAACTATAAGCAGTGAGTACAAAACGCCTAAACTGATATGTGATAGATCAACTATAAAGTTGCCGACTCCACAGAGAACTGCCCTTAACAGTCCCTAACCTAAACGGTTTGCTCAAACTGGATCAATAAATTTTCATCAGAATGTGGGAAATAACCAAAAGTTTGGAGAGTTCATTAAGAAACACTTAAAAAACTTTCTGCGGAAGATTTATGGTCCTTTGCGGCAACGGCGAATGATGACGATGATCTACATATATAAGTTATACGACGGCATTGACATATTTCAGCGAACTAAGAGACAGCCAGCTACGCTGGCTATATCATATCATCCGAATGGATGAAAACACTCTGGTTCTGAGAGTATTTGACGCAGTATCTAAAGGGTGTAGCAGATAAAGAGTAAGATTTCTACTCCGTTGGAAAGACCAAGTGGAGAAAGACCTGGCTACACTTGAAATTTCCAATTGGCCCCAAACAGCGGGAAGGAAGAACGACTGGCTCACTGTTGTAAACTCGGCTATAACTGCGTAAGCGGTGTCTACGCCAATAAAGAAGAAGAACTTGGATCTGTCAGAGAATCGAATCTATTTACTAGGATTTGACCGTAAAACCGTTAAAGGGCATTTAGCACTGACATTTGAGAGTATTGAGACAGCAAACTATACGGATCTGTGGGGAACACCATGTCAAGGGTCACACAAAAAATGTGTGGGATTTATAGTGGCATGGATAATCTATTACCGAGTTCTATACTAACCGTTAAGCCGTGCTCAACAAAATTGTTTTTCGTTTAATTTCTTATAAGAATTGTGGACCAAAAAAACCTTCTCGCAATGCAAACTTTATTGGAGACTTAATTGTAGCACTCCCTTTGCCCATTAAGTAATTAAATAAATAATTGTGATTAATTGCTGCATTTTAAAAATTGTTATTAAAATGATATTAATTTATTAAAAATTCTGTTTATTTCAACGCAATATTTAATTCTGTTAGTGGCTAATAATGACGTTAATAGTTATTTCACAAGTAAGATCTCATATAATATTAAAGCAGCGTATTAAACCAGTGGGAAAATATAGATCCCATTACAAGCTTTAACACACAACTGATCCCTATACTAGTCGTGAATGCGCCTTAAGACATAGGCTTGTCGAGGAGCAACCCATATTAGACAAAATCTGTCTGGTGTTTGCGTTTGCGGTCCCAAGTCGCTCAAAACCACTTAATAGTATATCACTTATTAAACCATTTCTTCAACTTAAACTTTTGCAAGAACTGCCATTATACTAAAGATTCAAAAAATCGGAGGAAGCTTTAAATACCAGAAAAGAATTTTACACAATTTATGGATATTTGACCAGCCCTTGAACCAAACAACACTTAGACTTATAGTTAAAACAAATGTTATGTACAACGTAAGTAATTTATAATTCGAATAAGAGAATAAAACAATTTTTTATACTGGAAGTTAAGGTATCTCCAAAACATGCGCTCTAAACGCATCAACCGGCTCTACAGCTTTCGAAATTTTATGTATAAAAACCAAGTCATTCGATTCCATATCTGGATTACATATATGGTGAATGACTCATCATATCTATGTTTTAAGTGCTCAAAAGTGCAGTTGACCAGGGTGATGTATGAGAGCTCGCATTTGTCGAGGTGAACTGTAATCCATCTTCGGCGTTTTTTCACTGATTTCTTGAAAGATAACTGTCAAAGAAATGATCTAGTGGCAATTGCGGCATATTCATCCGGTAGATTCGGCTCATTTTGAAACAACTAAACAGTCGGCTGCTCTTTATTTTCGGTTTCATACGCATAAATCATCATCATCTATCACGATTTCATACACGTTTTTTGAATCACCGCTATCGTATTTTGCTAACATTTCTCTCGATCAATCGACACGATCGACTTTTTGATCATTTGATCAATTGTGTGGAAGCCAACGTGAATAATTTTTTTAAGTCAAATGTTTATGCTATATTGAATGTACGCTGGTACCACTTATGCCTATAGTTGTTTCAATCTCATGATAGTTCACATAATGATCTTGAAATATCAGTTTGCGCACAGGGTAAATAGTTTCTGGAACAACTACTGATCTTAGACGACATTCACGGATTTCGTTTTGGATAATCTATGAGCTCAATTGGATTCCCCGTACCATTGAAAAACACTGTTCTTTGAGGGAACTTCATCGCCAATAATTGAACTAAGTTCATCGACGCACTGTTGCTGAGTCAAGCCACGTCGAAACTTGTAAAAAATAGTTGCGCGAAAATTTTCGTTATTGAAACCTATTTCTTGGCCGAGAAAGCGTACAAAATACAACTAGTGGAAGAAATGAAGACGTTCGACCTTCCCAAGCGACATCGCTTCGCTCTATGGAATCTTAAAAAGTTTCAAGAAGATTCGACTTTTGAGCCAAATTTTGTTCAGCGATGAGGACTATTTCTGTATCAATGTGTAAACAAGAAAAATTGCCGCATTTGGAATGAAGAGCACTTGAAGTGATTCTAGAGCTGTCAATTCTTCAAGAAAAAACAACGGTTCGGTGTGGTTTGTGGGTCATTGGAATCATCGGTCCATATTTCCTTAAAAATTCTAACGGAGAAAACGTAACCATCTATGGCAGCCGTTATCCCATCATGATAACCGACTATTTGATGCCTGAAATTGAAGCTCGTGATATCGGTGAAATTTGGTTTCAACAAGACGGCGGCGACGGCGCAAACATCAAACAATGGATTTTTTGAGAGAACACTTTGGTAAGCACATAATTTTGGTTTTGATCCGGACGCCAAGATCGTGTGATATCACACCATTCGACTTTTTCTTGAGAGGATATGTAAAGTCTAAAATCTATGCGGACAATCCCGCTTCCACTCAGGCCTATTAGCAAAACATCAAGCGTGTCATTCGTCAGTTACCAGCGGAAATGCCGAACTAGTCATCGAAAATTGGACTAAACGAATGGACCATCTGATTCCTTCAAAAAATAAATGCCAAAGAATGTTCTCTCGAATGCTAATAAACATTCCCCATTATGTTTGAAGGTTTTGTGTTTTTTCTTTGAAACACTAGGGAACCTCAGAATGGATCACCCTATAATTTTCATTATGTCTAACAGAATATGACCAAAAGATATGCAATATTTTCGTATATTACGAAACCTTTCCAACTTGTGGGGCGCAAAAAGAATTTTTAAATTCAATTAAATAATAAAAAATAATAATTCCACAATTAAATAATGGCAAATAGTTAATTAAAAATTCTTAACTAAATTGGGTATTTATACTATTAGCAAATTAACTGATAACTTTTGCATTACAGTGAATACTTTTTTATCAAACTAAGCTCAGCAAAAATACAACTGATACATTTATTTTCGATCCGTGTTTATTACTTCAAGTGCCGCGAAACGAACAAACAACTGGCATAAACTCAACTGACTGACATAGTCTACAGAGTAAACATATTAACCGTTTATACCACTTTAGATATAAAAGTTATGCTCTTTTACCCTTACAAAGGTTTGCAAAGAAAGAGAGACACCGTTCAAATAGAGTGAGCGTGGCAGTAGCGAATCGAACATGACTGTACTTGGTATAATATATAAACTCGCATAACAAAAGTCATTTTCAACTGTAAATGGTATATAAATCTGATCTTTTGAAATATGAAACTTCTTGGTTTTAAAAATGATAATTTCACGAAATGAATCAGGGTTAGTATACCGAGAAACACACATCATAGCTGGAAAGAGCCCAATGCATAAAAAATATGCGGTGGGGACATTCCTAGATTTTGAGGGAGCCGGAAACGTCAACGGTTCTTCACTGCGACAGAACCGTCGTGGGTGAGTAGAGAAGTGTACGTGCACTACGAAAAGTCAATAGAGCACCACATATGAAAATATATTTTTAAAATAATAATGATAAAATCTAATAATTTGTTACTCCAACAAAAAAAATTTGCAATTTTTTATGACAAAAAGTACAAATATCATAGACTTCACTGTACTTTGGAAATTATTTTCAGTATAAAAGTCTTACTTTCTCGTTTTTACAACAAACCTCATTTGGTACGAAGGCAGTCAACATTATTGAATCCTCTCCGCGACGACAGCATGGCGCCGCAGCAGGAAGGGTTTGGCGCGAAATCGAAACTTTGCGCAATCGATGATCTCTGCGCCATTGAGCATCCGTATCAACGTTATCTCGGCCTTAAATACGTAGAATTTAAGCGTGTTAATGGACGTTTCGTAATACCGAAATCAAATATACTAAACTTTTGGCTATTTCTGGCAGTGGTGGACTGCACGGGTAATGTCATTAAGACTGCCATAGCCATCAACGACAGGGATGTCACTAAAGCACAGGAAGTCTTCGCCGTTTTCGGCATGGGCTTGGTAATGACGATGCGTGGCTTTATGTTGGGACTAAATCGTGGTAAAATCTTGAAAATGTACAATGCTATCGATCGTATATTTCCACGTAGCGAACATCTGCAGCAACATATGGAAGTCGAGAAAGTGCATTATTATTTAAAAAAACGTTTCTTCTACCTCCATACGTTTTTGACGGTTTCCGTGTGCGGCTTCATCTTTATGCCGTTTGTGAAATTTATGGCATTTCACGGTTTCAAATCAGACGCGCCTGTGAGCGAAGAATTTCATGTGAATGCTTCGTGGTTACCGTTTGGCGTCAAAGATAAGGTTTCTACTTATCCCTACATATACGTATATGAACTGTTTCTAGCTACGGCAGCGTCTCATATGCTAGTCGTTTGGGATCAAATATTTGTGATTTTAATTTCACAGTTATGTATGTATTACGAGTATTTGGGTAAACTTTTGGCGGAAATGAATGTGCAGGATACAATGGATCCCACAAAGGCGGATGGAGTCTACAAGCAGCTACACGACTACATATATATACATCAATATCTCAATAAGTATGTGTTTAATCACGTGTTTATATAACTCTTCATAGATCTTATCGTTTCATGCAACTTTAGTTTGGCCGTCGAATTGAATGACTTGTTTAATTTTTCAATATTATCTTCGGATGCGGGCATCGCTATATCCATATGTTTCAATGTGGTTCTAATTACCGAGGGTAAAAACAATTTGCAAATCATAAATTACACTATACCATTATTCGTAGAGGTTTGGTTGATCTACGATGCCTCCAAGTGGGGTACCATGCTGGAGACAGTGGTGAGTATAAACCTTGCTGATTATTGCTCTTCTGTTGACGCAAATTATGAAATATGAACTTGCGAAACACGTAAATTATGTTATATGAACTTGTGAAACACGTAAATTTTGTAATATGAACTTGTGAAACAGACTGCCCGCATAAATGAAAGAATCTACGAACAGCAGTGGTATGACAGCTCGGTACGTTTTGGCAAATATACGTTGATGTGGATACAAAGCACGAATGAACCGTTCAGATTAACTGTTTTTAATATGTTCTATGTCAATATGAAGCATTTCCAAGACGTAAGTTCAACCTACTTTGCTTCAGACCTTATTAATATTTAAATTTTTCTATTTAGATGATGATGTTAGCTTATCAATTGCTCACTTTTTTGAAGGCAAAAGGTTAAACAAAGTTATGGTTGGTTGGAATAACGAAATCATTTTTAACGTTTAAGTTTTGTCTTTCTCAAGAATATTACAAAAATGTTGCACCAACGAATGTAGCTGAAATTTTGCAAATAAAATATCTTGTTTGTTAAAAAAATTTCGAAAATGTTCATGATTCACTTCTCACAGACTCAAAAAACTAAATTAAAGAAAGTAAGTAATTCATAAAATTGGGCTACACCGAGGCAATAACAACAACCAAAGGCGGATTCTTTACTTTTTACTAAGAATAGATAAATTTCCACAAGTTCAGTTTTAAGTTTTTTTATGATCAATGGTAAGCGGACAGTTTTTGATTGCCTGTGTGATAACTACCTACTCCAATAATAACCCTCAGCTCTCCAAATGTACGCGCAAGACTATTGAAGTGATGGTTGGACTCCTTATATCGCGCATAGAGTTACCACGTGATTAGATTGGTTTGGGTGCTTGACCGCGGCGATATTGAAGGAGACTGCAAGACTGATGAGCTGACTAGGGACAAGTACTTTAGTCTCAATAACTGCGGAATGGGAACGGGTAGGAGCTCTGTTGGCTTCTCGTAGTTCACTAATGGATTGTTAGTCAGCAAGTGTTCGTCAGCTGCTAGCAGCTATGCAGTCGCAAGATCTTTCGGGCCCTGGGTAAATAGGAAGAGGTCTAGAGAACTCTTAAGCTTGCTGCAAAGTCCATGTTTCAATGGCTGTACGTGTTTTAACTGGAACCTGTGCGATCGGGACAGCTGCATCAGCTATTTTGAAGAAACTGAGCTCAGCTCAACATTTTCTCTTCGAATCTGTTTCAAATGGCGGCTACGTTTCGGATGGTCCATACGTTGAGTACAATTTTAGATGACTCCTTCAAGAATTTCGACTGGTATCTGGCGAGTGACACGCTTGATGCTTTGCTCCAATGCCTGAATCGAAGCGGGATTGCCCACATTGACTTTATACTTTACATACCCCTACAGGAAAAAGTCACATGATCATGGTGGCTAATCATCCTGCCCACAATGTGAAGTTATCTGCTCACCGAAGTGTTCTCTCAATAAATCCATTGATTGATGAGATCTATGGGAAGTGGGGCCGTCTTGTTGAAACCAAATGTCGATGAGAACACGAACCCAATAGTCGGTTATCATAGCACGATAACGGTTACCATTGATGGTTACGTTCTCACCGGCATCGTTTTTGAAGAAATATGGATCAATGGATGAAGCTTTTGAATCTTTTCAGGTTGCTACTCGTCCCAAATGTGGCAATTTTGTTTGTTTAAATACCCATTGAGCCAGAAATGGGCGTTATCTCTCTTTTTACTAGGCGTAGATACCGCTTACGCGATTATAGCCGAGTAAACAACAGCGCTCGTTTCTGCTTTTCGCTGCGTGGCGCCAATTGGATATTCCAAGCGAGGCCAGGTCCTTCTCCACCTGGTCCTTCCAACGGAGTGGAGGTCTTTCTCTTCCTCTGTTTCCTCCGGCGGGTACTGCGTCGAATACTTTCAGAGCTGTAGTGTTTACGTTCATTCGGACAACATGACCTAGCCAGCGTAGCCTCTGTCTTTTAATTCGCTGAACTAAGTCAATGTCGTCGGATATCTCATACAGCTCATCGTTCCATCGAATGCGATATTCGCCGTGGCCAACGCACAAAGGACCATAAATTTTTCGCAGAATTTTTCTCTCGAAAACTCGTAACGTCGACTCATCGGTTGTTGTCATCGCCCAAGCCTCTGCACCATACAGCAGGACGGGAATTATGAGCGACTTATAGAGTTTAGCTTTTGTTCGTCGAGAGAGGACTTTACTTTTCAATTGCCTACTCAGTAGCACCTGTTGACAAGAGTTATTCTGCGTTGAATTTCGACATTGACGTTGTTGTTGATGTTAATACTGATTCCAAGATAGACTAAATTATCTACGACTTCAAAGTTTTGACTGCGACGACTGTTTGTTTGATGACAGGAGAAATTTCGTCTTGCCCTCGTCTGACACATTTACTTTGCTTCCTTGTCCAGTCTGGAGAAAACAGAACTAACGGCGCGGGTGTTGTGGCCGATGATATCAATATCATCATACTTGCTCGATTAAGTTCTGCAGCTCGAATTATTTTCTCTGGGCCTTATCGCTGAACAAAATTTATCTCGAAAACGTCAGATTTTCTTGGAACCTTTCAAGAGCCCATAGAACGGCTTCAGTTCTTGCACAAACTTTATTTCTTACACTTTTAGTGTAAGATCTCGACGTAAAATACGCCAAATCGTTCCATACGTGTCCGAGTTACTACGAACGGCGTCGAACCTCCACAGTCTTCGTGTGCATTCTCAGCTACGGCTGCTATATTTTCTTTACTGCGCGCTGGACGTGGTCTCTTCGGTGGAAAATTATGAAAGTCTGTTTGAGAAACCATGTGAGAGGTCAAGCAAAACAATTTATGGGATTTGTGGTGACATATTTATTGCCAAGTTTTATTCTTTTCAACAAAACTTGTTTTTCTGTTAACTTCTCATAAAAAAAATGAAATAAAAAACCTTCCCTCTCCTGTGAAACCTTTATTGGTGACTTAGTTTCAGCAGTCTATTAGACAATTAAGTAATTAAATAAGTAATTGCGATTAATTGCTTCATTTTAAAAACTGGTATTACAAAGGTATTAACATATTAAAAATTCTGTTTCTGTAAAAGTAATATTTAACAATAAAAAATTCTAATAATATATTTCATTTTTTATACGAGAAAAATTTTTTTAAAAAAGGCTGCTTTTTTACCCAAGGAAACCCAGGTAACCGCTTATGCCACTACTGGGTGGTTTTTGTCTTGTGTGCTGGTGGCAAACCTTGCTGAAAGATCGAATACTCTCCATTGAAGAGCTCTTGGAATAATAATTTTAGCGCTTTTGGAAGATTGTACACGGATTTTGTAATTTTTGTATTAGAAACTTCTTCAGCAGAGAAAATTGTTTTGCTTCAAGAACATTGGCAGAAGATCACCAGTTGATCGACTGTAGGCTATCATAGAAAGATCTCTGCGAATTGACTCGAATCACGCGGTAAAACGAGGACGTATTCATTGGGGTTAGGATGGGTTAATTATTGTTTTAAGCAGACACTTTCAGAGGACTCTCTTAAAACACCAGTCCATATATATCTTATTAGACATGCTTTGTCTTTTGAGCATATATTTAACTATCTACAAACTTACAGAGCGTCAGTTGGCCAGTTGTGCAGTTGGCCGTCAGACAGTCAGTTTGGTCCAACGAAATTGAAAACAAGTCACGTATTTGATTAAACATGGCCGCAATCATGTTAGACGGCGAATTGAATTTCCGTTCAACATCATCATCAAAAGCATAAACAACAACAGCAGCAACAACAACGTAGCTGTTGACAACAAGCGACAGGAGTCATAACGCCAACAACAACAGCAAACATTTCAGTATCATCATCAACATGAAGACGTCAAAAATGAAATGAGAAATCTATCCATTTTCTTCGGTAGTTGCCAGAGTGCAGCATTACTTGTGTATTTGTATGTGTATATGTTTGTTGTGTGTGTACGCGTTTGTTGCATGTGTATAGGGTGCATCGTACATAAGAAGTTATAGTATTCAGCATCCGCCTTGGCTTGCACTTGTCCGTCATATGAATGAGTTAATTGGGGTTATTATATTTATATGCCCACTTAGGTACATATAGACACTCACACACACACACAGTCATAAATGTATTAATATAATATAATATATCTCTATATAAATAGAAATATGGCGAGGTGGCGAGTGTAGCACGCATTTCTTATTGTTTTTTGAGACGATATTCCGAAATTGTTATTACCCACATATGTTTTTAATAAATTTGGTGTCGATTTTATTTTATGGATTTTAGCAACTGCTCTAAATACATTTTTATGCGACTGGAGTTAATTAAAGCAAGCAAACACGTTAACTTCGGTTGAAACTTTAATACCCTTCACGAATGGAAAGATATCCATAAAATAACATGATTTTGATCGGTCAGTTTATATGGCAGCTCCCAGCTTTAGTGATTCTACTTTTGGTAGGGTTCGAGGCCCATCTAAAACTTCTGCCCTACTTTGGGTCCGACACCCTGTTGTAATGTAATCACATATTCAGCTGACAAAGTGTCCGTTTTTCTCGCATTCGTGTTTTAATCACAACCATCAGGATACTCTCCGAGGGACCAGTCCGCTCCTCAGTCGTAGGGCTCCTGCTCCTCGCCGTACCAGAACTCCCCGGTCCGATATCGCAGCTGAAACTACTACCAGTTGATCTTTCACACTGCTCTGGATTGGTGATCAGGAGTTGGACTCCATACGCACCAATCATTTACACATGAAGCTAACCTAATACTCATTTAATGGTCTTAGCCGCCTAAAGAATTCATCCGAAAACGACCGTAACTGTTGTGGCATGCCGACTAGTGAAAATCACACCGCATCCATCAGTTCAGCTGTACCCTATACCACACAGATCCTTAATGTACGAATACATTCCTTGACCAAAAAGCATTCAGAGGCCCATGCCCCACAAACTCAAACTCAGATAGAATCAGTAGTATGGGTTACCCTCAACAAACCTAATGTCTCGGATGTACTCGTCAGTCACCCGACCTTTAGGACTATTGTCCCAACGATCTTCCCCCCTTACAACCGACTCTATCATCCAGAAGCCTCTTGCTTCATATATAGCCCTCCCTCTCCACGTCTTCATCGGAAATCCAATATTTCTGCAGCAATAGCACACTCAAGTTCCTTCTAAGCCTGAATGCAACAGCACGCTGTATGACAATCAGGTCAAGGGGGTGCAGCCTGCATCGCATCCATCGAAAAAAGGAGTAGAAGGTCGTCCACATACCCATAACATTTACTTAGATCTCCACATTTTCATTCATGCCGACTAGAGAGGCCTTTCTGTCCAAAAATTAGCTTCGCCAAAGAGTAATTTTTAGACAGTCAAACTCCTCCAGCACCACTCTACCCCAGCAAGGGCATATTCCCTAACAACATTCTGAACATAAAACCATGCATACTCTATACTGCATTCTTTCCTGAACCTATACTGCTTATTCCACCACATACCCCGCGTTAGCTGCGGAAGAAGTACTTTTGAAAGTATTGGAAGGAGTATGATGCCCCGGTAAGAACGAGGATCGGTCCTGATTATATCAGGGGACTTCAGGAAACTTGAGGACCATCATGTAATGGAGAAACATGTATCTTTTGTGCTGGAAGTACCTGCATCTGCGAACTATGAAAGAATGCACCTAACAAAGCCCCTTCTAACAGAACCCCCACACACTCTCTCCACGACGATAACAGAGGTAATATCCTCCCTCTTATGAACCCGGCAGATTCCACTTGTATAAGCCTGACCCCAGGGGTCATTCCTTTTTTCCGCCACAAAACTTCTCCACTCCTCTTGTTTTACCAACATTTCCTTTTATTGCCTCATCCCACAACTAAGTTCATACCTAAGCTGTGACACTTTGGCTGAATTGGACTGTCTAACAGGTTGAAACTTTCGCCTCAATCGCCTGACAGTCCTCCTCTTCGAAGGTAACGGACGCGTCCACCACATGATTTTTCTAACCATGAAACTTTCACACTTTCTAAGAATCCTATCACCTCACCCAACCCTCAAACAGACAGATAGACAGGCAGATGAACACGGCTAAATCGACTCTGATCGTCACACCTATCCGATAGGGATTTTATTGTGTCTCCGCCGTTTCCTTTTGAATGTTTTGTATGTTTAGGGTATAATTATGCTGTAGAAAACACTTGCATTAAGTTTAATGGCGGTCAACCAGCGGGGAAGCTCGACTCTGGCACCGAGTTGCTATCGCAGGCTATCGTATAGGCATAAAATTATAATTATAATTAATATAATTAAGTCAACTAACGAACTTTAAATAATTAAATTAATAAATAAATGCATAGTTGAAATAATGCTAGGCTCAGGTGACGTTCTAAACATTGGATCAGGCAAGCCAAAACCTTTTAATATCATTTCACCATATTTTTTTAGCTATAAAGCTTACAGCAGTACAAAAGACACTCCTACTCACACCTAAGACTTTCGCTTAGCCTTATAAGCACTAGGGAAAACGCCCCATAAACATGAAAGGGGTAAAAGAGTTTAGAAAAAATGGCAAAATAGTGCAAAGAACTAGTACAGCAAGTAAATGCCTTGTGTGCATTTATTCTAAGGCCCTCATTATACGTTTTTTTATTGTAGTTTTAACATTGCAGCTACAGTTTTGAGCATATTAATTGGTACACTGTGTTATAAAGGCTTCAAAAATTGTCTTATGCAGTCATTCATACCCTTACTATTTTTTTTTTAATTTTTACATTAATAATGTTATTAAAATATTAATAAAGGTGGCAACTCAGTTCTAATTTGTTTTTAACTTCTACTCTTTACAAGAATTTAAAGTTTTTTCATTCATAGTTTTACAAATAATCAATTACTATTGAATTTTAAAAATTATTTTCTCTTCATAGGTGGCAACTCCATAAATATTTCGCGAGCCAAATTTATTTTAAAAATTTTAATTCTACAGTTGTGCAAGTTTCCGACCGGTTACACAATTTCAGAAAGATTTTATTTTAAATCAGATGGCAACTCCGTAAAAATTACTTTTGAAACTACGTTTACTTTGAAGCTGGTAGTTAATAGAGAAATTTAAAATTTTAAGCAAATTTTGCAAAATGTGTTTTTTAAAATCAGGTGGCAACTCTAAAACATAATATTGGTATTAAGTTTGCTATGAAGCTATCACTAATACATATGTACATATATTCAAAATTTAACTTTTAATTAAATTTCAATAATTTCTCTTTTCAAATCGGGTGGCAACTCCATTACAACCAAATTTTTTTTTTTTTAACTTTTAGTTCTACAATGTTGCAAGTTTCCGGACAATAATTTAATTTCAGAAACGTTTTATATTAAGTCAGGTGGCAACTCCATACAAATTAATTTTGAAAGTACATATGTACGTTTGCTTTAAAGCTAGAGGAAAATAGACAAATCTTAACTTTTAAGCAACTTTTACCAACACGTTGTTTTAAAAATAGGTGGCAACTCTAAAAATAGTCTTCTTTACAAAATTTAACTTTTAATTAACTTTCAATAAATTCATATTTCAAATCGGGTGGCACCTCTATAAAAATGTTTACCATGCTATAAAGCTTTTAATTAGACAGTTTACAACTATGTAACTTACAAGTATAATTAATATTCAAAAGTTTTTTTTTTGTTTTAAGTTAGGTGGCAACTCCATCGAAATTACTTTTCAAAATACGTTTATCACTAGTAGCCAACAGGCAAATGTTTTACTTTAATAAAATTTTACCAATATGTTGTCCCAAATCAGGTGGCAACTCCGAAAAATAATTTTCGTCCCACGTTTGCATTGGAACTTTTGCTACTACATCTTCGCAAAATTTAACTTTTAATTAAATTTCAATAATATCTTATTTCAAATCGGGTGGCAACTCTGTAAAATTTAAAGCATGCTATAAAGCTTTTAATTTACTAGTTTTACAACTCACTTAACTTATAATTCAAATTCAAAAGTTTTTTATTTTAAGTTAGGTGGCAACTCCATTCAGTAATAATTTTAAAATAATTGTTAGAAAGATTTTTACAACAATATCTATCTTTAATTTAAAAATTTTTTTTAAAAACTTCATTATCTTGCTGTTCCCATTAATATGCACAACACCTTCTCCACAAACATATGCTAAAGAATAGTATAGCAAGCATGTGCATAAATAAAAAATGCATGGCACACCGCAAGTGTGCATGTTTCCATAAAAGCACACACACTCCATCCAACCAGCGTTGAAGCCGAAAGTCTCGTGGTGCAACGCCAAGTTGCGGCGCTCGGCATTAAAAAAAAGCAGCGAAAGAAATAGCATGCAGAGTATAAAAAATTTAAATGCGAAAATATATATGAAACAGAAAGAAGTAAAAAAAAGTTAAGAGAAGTAGAAAAAAACAAAAGCGTTGGCATATGAGTGCTGCAGGTTAGGTATGCATATGCGGCTGTATACCTACGTACATAGAACTATGCATATAAACATGCAATATGTGCGCATATATTGTGGCTAGCCGCCATATTTAATAATACGCCATCGTTCAAGCACATTCTTACTTCTCTTTTTTAAAATATTCATGCATTTTTTCATATTCTGCCGTTTTTCTTTATTTTTTTTTTTTGTTAGGCACCGGCTCTCAACAGACCAGCGCCGACTTATTGCCCCCTTGTTAAAAATGTAACAAAATATATTGTTGTTTCTATTGTATGGAGAACAGTGGGTCCACACCGATTAAAAGCAAGAAAATTATAAAGAACTGTTTGCAGAACACAGCTTAACTATATCAACTGCTTTATTTAATGGTACTTAACGCCATCTCGCACATGGCTGCCAAAATTGCTATCAGACTCTGAGAGTTCCTAAAAGAAGGCGTGTCTAAATATTCGGAAATCCTCACTTACTTTGGCTTCATACCAGATCACTTGGATCATGGAGTTGGCAAACCAAACTCTGGCGGCTCCTTCTCTACCAATATACCGGCGAGGAACTTGTGGGTAGGAAGAAGTCGTTAAAAGAGAAGGGCAGTCAGCTTCTTTACGGATGGCTCAAAGTTTGGGGGAAGTTGGTGGGGAGGGGTTTACTGTCAGGAGCTCTCTATCAACTCCAGCTTCAGACTTCCTTACTATTACAGTGTCCGTTATCGGTGGAATGGGAGTGGATCGGTGCTTCCGTATCCTCTTGTGTTCTACTACTAGATAGATGGGCTTCGCGGAAGCTGTCTCAAAAGTCTTTTGGTTCAAGATCGATCGCAAGAGATCTAACTATCTCTTTGCTCTCACTAAGACTAGCCTCTCCCATGTTTTGAGGCTTTAAACATGCTATTGGCGTTCACGGAGTAAGGTTGGGAATCCTACCATACGCTATCTGCAGAAGTTCTGTGGAAGAAGATGAGGTGGAAATAACTCAGCACTTCCTTTTTGACTGTCCCGCGAATGCCTCACTGGATATTTCTAACCAAACTCATGATTAAAATTGTTGAATTTTATGAAAAAAGCAATAAGCCAGCAACAAATGTTTCCAGAAAATCATACAAAACGTTTCTTTACTTGGAAGTTTAATAAAAACCAAATCTGCTCAACAATTTCATTAAAACTTACTTTCAATTTTCGATGTTCGATCTTTCACTTCCAATTTATTACTATAATAATTTACGGCACAATTTTTGATATATGTATTTGTGTTTTTTGGTTAAGGAGATTGAGTAACGGCCCATTGTTAACCCAAGTCCGTTCAGGTTACGTAGACCCGACTGCGGCGAGAACGGAATATATAATAGTCTCGAATTTAACTCAGTTTAACAAAGCTTTATTACGCTTTCATTATACATATTTCAGAATCTGAATCCAGGTTGATATAGAAAAAGAAACACCATATGATAAAATTTGACACGGTATTACAAAACAAAAATACATTTTTATTATTGCCTTAAAAATAGTCTCCATGCCATTGTAAAATCCAATTTTCCATGCACTTGTTATAAGCCTCGACTGGGACGACCATCAGTGTCTTCGCCAAATTTTGAATTTTTCGCCTTCGACTCATTTTTGAAGCACTCTCGCTAGATTGTGTGAGAGTTTCGATTCCATATTCATAAAGCTATGTTACGTCTGGTGAATAGTAATTATGCATTTGATGAATGCTGGGTCGACAACTACTTTGTCGAACATCTCTTTTGCGACTTTTACTCGACATCGTTTTTGCATAAGATGCGGATCTATTGGGGGAAGGAAAATATTAATATATTCTGTAGTGTCGACCCTTACAATATGTTAAGCTCTTCTGCTATTTCTCTAATGTCAACGAGACGATTTTCTCCAAATGTTTCTTTAATTTTTCGGTGTCATCGACGTTAACAGAGTTGGATGGACGACTTGCTTTAGGCAAGTTTTCGAAGACTTCACGACCTTTAAGAAGTGCTTTGTGTCACTCAAATACTTAAGTTCGTGAAGAAGTAGACTTGATCATTTTCACGATTTCATTCCGTAATTCCATTGCAGAAATATATAAATTTAATGAAATGGTATTATTCACAATTTTAATAGATTTATTGATAATATTTACAGAATGAAAGGGATTTAATTGAAGCTGTTTTCATTTAGAGGATTAATTTGTTTTGCTCCGAGAATGCGAACTAAAGATCAGTTTACTCACCAATATGTCAACATAAGATTTGTGCTCTCTATAACTAACAGAGAATTGACTCAATATATGTATGTATATTCAACTAAAACGCAAAATAACGTAACAATACTTTTGATAAGTTTACAGGCAATGGAAAAACGATTTAATTTTTATTAAAAACCACTCATTATGAAACAAAATTTGAGTTTTGCTTATAAAATGGTTATACATTGGCGATATCTGACAGCGGTAGCTGAAAATATCCATGTATATACCTATTTAATATGATTCAGTGAATTGAAAGCAATAAAAAACTCAATTTCGATTTTTTTTGATAATACGTTGTTTTGCATTTTAGGTGACATACATATGTATGTAAGTTCGCTGACTCCTTCGCTGGTCCAAAGGAATTTTAAGAGGTGTCGATACCAGAGTTATGAAAGCTTCTTTTCGATAACTCTCACGATATTCCAAACATGCATAGAACATCCTTAATCACATTCTTCATAGAGGTCTACATTTGTATTGGTTGAAAATTCTATCAGAGTTAGAATTAAAATTAACGAATTGCTTTAACATTATTTGAAGAAGAAGTGGGATGAATTCGGAATGAAGAGCGTGAAACTGCTGTCGAACGAACATATTGGGACAATGTCAAAATAATCAGGGATTACATAGAGATGACGTAAACAGTAAAAATTAAAGCTTCTACATTCATAACAAATAAAAATTGTCTCACTATTTTCTTTTTTCAAATAAAAATGTCAGTCCGCGTTTGGCACAATTGCCATAAAGGCAAAGCCTTGTGAACTTTGCTGGAGTATATTTATACCTTCACTTATTTGAATTTGAAAGGAAAACCTTATCGGTACGAGAGATACCTGAAAGGTATGTTATTTATTATAAAATTCACTTGTTAAGTAATAAAGCATAAAGAGTTGTTCTGTTCTAAGTTAAAGAGATATCTTTTGAGAAAATGGTATGTATTAAAACTCATAGGCCCCAATCGGAAGATTTCTCGACGTAACAAGTCAAATGTAAAAAGTTTGTGCCACTACTTGTCAGTTGCCTTCAAATCTAGTAAATAATGAGTTTCATTTCACTCTATACCATAAAGAAGGTCACTACGGTTATCAAAAAAGTATTTGCAAGTTTCCGATCACTCATATAACTAATTTCAGCAGTGTTTTATTTTAAGTCGGGTGGCAACTCCATAAAAATTTATTTTGAAACTACGTTTACTTTGGAGCTAAAGGTCAATAGAAAAAATTTAACTTTTAAGCAAACAAAATTTGCTGTTTAAAATCAGGTGGCAACTCTAAAAATAATAATGGTGCCAAGTTTGCTATGAAGCTTCTACTACTACATATTTGCAAAATTTAACTTTTAATTAAATATCATTAATCTCTTATTTTAAATCCGGTGGCAACTCTATAAATGCTTAAACATTGCTATAAAGCTTTTAATTTAACAGTGTTACAACTAACTTAACTTATAATTAAAATCGAAAATTTTTTTTTAAGTTAGGTGGCAACTCCATACAAAAATAATTTTAAAATAATTGGTAAAAACGATTTTTAGAAAAAAGACTAACTTTAAGTTTAAAAAATTGTCAAAAACTTCATGATCTTGCTATTCCTATTAATATGCACAACACCTTCACCACAAATGGATATCAAAAAAGTATTCTAACAATAAATTGGGGATCTCTCGAACAAAAATTTTATGGATATTTTGACTATAATCCCCAAAACTCTAGAGCGGTCCCTCCTAACCTCGTTTATGTACATACCAACATATGTTATATATTTATACCCTGAACAGGGTATATTAAGTTTGCTACAATGTTTTTTACACCCAGATGGAAACGATATAAAATATACATATGTACATACATACATATATCTAAATTATTAGTATGACGAGCTGAGGTGATTTAGTCATGTCCGTCTGTACATGTCTGTCTGTATATCCGCGAACTAATTCCTCAGCTTTTGAGATATCGATATAAAATTTGTCACACCTTCTTTTCTCTTCAAAAGGCTGCTCATTAGCCGAAACCGCTGATATCAGACCATTATAACATATAGCTGCCATACAAACTGAACGATCGGAATAAAATGCTTATATGGCAAGCTTCTTCATTTGACGAGATATCTTCAAGAAAATTGTTAAGCATTATTGATGAAGGCAATGCTGTAAACTTCCAAGAAATGCTTCAGATCGGATCACTATAACATATAGTTGCCATACAGACTGAACGATCGAAATCAAATTCTTATATGAAAAACTTTTTTGTTTGAGAAAACTTGGCAGAAATTATTGTTAAGGTAGAGGCTATAATCTTCGAAGATATTTTCAAGATCGAAGCACTATATAACATAGCTGCCATACAAACTGACCTAACGAAATCGAGATAAAGTCCTCTTTCAATGATTTTATGCTGTAATAAATGCACCTGTGAAGGGTGTTCTAGCTTCGGTTGCACCCGAACTTAGCCCTTCCTTACTCGTTCTTATTTTATATTCACATGTACGTATATTTCTTTAAAAAAAAATGGCATATTCAGCGCTGCGCACGCTCATAAATGTTGCAAAAACTCATAATGGCGTTCCTCAATTCTGACGTGCAACGTTCCTTGCCGCATAGGCACGCCACATGCTTCTCCATATTTTTTCTACTTTTCTTCTTTTCCGCCAACTGCTTACTCATAAATGAATATAGAGTTTTTTGCCCGTTTTGTTGTGGTCATGCATTTTATGCAAGTTTCCATGCTTCACCTTCTTTGCGTTTTTTTTTTCAAAATAAATATGCACAACGTTATAAATAGCTCACACACAGGCATACATAAACATAGATATATGTATATATATAAATATATATATAACATATACATATGTTTGTATGCCTTTAATATTTCTGCGTTCACGAATGCGCGTGTACGTTTTTGCCATTTTTGCAGCCACAGTGCATATAACCATAATATTTGCAACATGCCACAACCATTTTTGCATGCGGACAATTCGACGTGCACCGCAGCAATCGCAACCACAATCGCAATATCATCATCCACATCGGGGAAGTCAAAGCCATCGCCGTCGACGCCACAGCCGCCGCCGCCACATTGCTCCACGCATTGTGCGGCGTTCCGGGCGGCCACGCCTTTTTCGTCGGCATTGCGTACTTTGCCGAAATGCTTTGCGGCGCATTTAAAAAATCCATAATCACTGAAGCGAATGAGCATAGAAACGAATGAACTATGAAAAATTGTCTCACCGCGTTCGCAATAAAATAATAAATGAATCGCAGTTAAAACATCTTTCTCGGTATCTCACATATTGTTGTTGTAAAGTCAAAAATAATGTGAGGAAAGTGGTGAGACAAGATAAAAGCAGAAAGCGTTCGACAATCTAAATGGCATCTCCGAATGGCTGATGGATTGGGAGGAGAAGCTGCTTTTGACTAAAATAACTCTTAATCTTGAGAGTTTGGAACACAATTTTAGAATATAATACAGTGGTGTGACCGATAACCGTACTTACATACTTTTCACTGATAGTTACACTTTTTAGTATCTACGAGATCTCTGAACCGTGTACAATAACAGTGGATTAAACTACCTAATCAATAATGAAATTAGATGTGTGAGTAGAGAAGCGCATGATCAACTGGACAATAGATCATCCATATCGAACGGATAAACTAAAGACAACTGAGGTCATAGTTTCCGAGGTTAATTGCAATTGTCAGTTCCTTGGCGCAACGACGGACAAATCCTGAATCCACCACAATACCATTTATTGGAGATAGTCGGTTTTAATAAGACAGAACGGACCGGATTTTTATTCGAGATTAGACTCGGTGGTATACTAAAAACCATTAGACAACTATATTCACAGAAATTCACCGTTAATGATTAGATTCTTTAGGATATGATCACAAAGCTTTCCTGAAACTTCGATGTACAATAAGTTGGTGACTCCGATCCAAATAAAAATGTTTTTGAATAGCACACAATTCTTAGTATTCTCTGTCAAAATCATAGTAGTGGTGACATGCATTAATTATCTTGGAATATCTTTAGCTTAAATATATGTATGTAAGTAGATATGTCTAGGCGTTCGAGACTAAGTAACTGAAGAAAAATTCCAATAAATATATAGTTGTAAAGAACTTATTATAAAGTCCTCAAATTTAAGAAAGGACTCCAAACGAAATTTATCATCGACTTCTATCAGTTCTGGAGAGACTAATGGACTAGTACATACAGAGACGCATTCCGGTGGACCATTTATCAGGAGCGCAACATGCTTATTGTAAGTGCAAGTCACTGGATACTGCCCTGTATAATATCGTGTCATGGCTTGAGAAAACCATTAGGGTTAAGCAACTCGCTGTTGGGACCTTCCTAGATGTTAAGCTTTCAATAACGTCGTGCGAGAAGCAGTCGTTACTGCTCTGAACGGTCTTGGGGTTGAATCAAACCTCAAACACCTCATTTTAAGTCTTCGGTGCGACAGTGTGATTGAAACGAAATGGGGCAAGGCATGTGCTCGACGAAATGTAAGTAGAGGAACTCCACAAGTTGAAGTTTCTCTCCTCTTCTATGGATCCTGGCCGTTAACGACCAGCTTAAAAAACTTGAGGATCGTGGCTGTCGGGTGATTGCCTATGCAGAAGACTTATGGTCAAAGGAAAGTTCTTAAGTACCATGTACGAGCTGACGCAGTTGAGTCGGAAGTAGCCTCGCCATCAACCCAAATAACACCGAGATAGAACCGAGATGGTTCATCATAAGGCATCGATTGCCTTATACTGCTGTAGAGAAGCCGTTGGCAAAATGTGGGGTCTCTCACCGAAAGTGGTCCTCTGGATCTACCACATCATAGTTAAGCTCATTAGGTTCTATAGAGTCTTTATGTGGTGGAGGACTCTGGAAAAGACCATACTTACAAAGAAAGTCTCAGAGAATCTGGGTTTCTAAAAGCACAAGTGTTTGAACGCTCGGAAATCCTCACACACTTTGATTTAAGCCGGATCATTTTGGATTATGGAGTCGCCAAACGATAGTCATATAAGAAGAATGGGAGGAGGGGGCAGTGAGCTGATGCTACGACTGGTTAAGTTTCTACTAATCGAGACCCAATCTGTCGTCCAAGTCAAATAAGCTTGTGACCTATTGTCTGTATATTGTTTTCATCATCTCTAGGGTGAGCAAGAACTGTCTTATTTGTAGAAATCTTTTGAGCTAAGCCTCATTTTAATTTTATATATTAACAACAATATATTGAAAATGTGGATTTAAATTATTTATTCCCCAGAACCAAGAAAATATTTGAGAAATTATTGTATAACTATCAATCCATTCTAAAAATGGGATTTAGAAGATCAATTACTCATTACTTATGGACTTGAAGACCTCAAGCTCAATAAGCTTTGGCAACTAAAAATGTTTGGGAAGCTCAATTTCTTTCATTCTTAATAAGAACAAATTTTTAATCTGCCACATTTTGAGTATTAGAGACAACCCGAAGAAAATAAAAATGCTCAATTATAAATTAAACTTTTAAACAGTTCCAAATTAACGGTTAGTAGACTTTCACCTGTTCACAACTATTTCTTAATAAAAGCCGAAAAATTCTACTCTTCGTGGCTTTTTTTCAATAAATAACTCGAAAGTTGAAATCCAAAATTCGCCAGAAATGCAAAGAATGTCTCCCATAATGATAAATACGCCAACAAAGTAATTATAGTCGAAGTAGTAATCGAAAGCGCTGCAAAAACAAATGCAAACAACGCCACATAACGTGCTAATGAACTTGGCTAATGCCAAGCAACCAAGCAAGCAGCCACCAAAGCCTTCACCAATTCGTCCACCATGCTTCTTTCTATCAAATGAACGCCGGGTGCTGCATAATATGCAAGCGTGCAAAAATTTTGTCGCCATTAAATGGAATGCAATTCTAATTGGCCTCTTATAGCGCGAGCAAAATTTTTATACCCACATGCAATAGCTTGCACTTGCTGATGGTTTGATATTTTCAGACTTAAGAATGATTTGTAACAGAGATATGATGTGAAATTATAGAGATATGAAACAAGAAAAGTACCATTATTTTGGTAAATAATAACAAAATTTACAAAAAAAAAAAAATCATAAATTTCAAAACATAGAATTAGATTAGGTTAGGTTCAATGGCTCATCTACAAGATCACACTTGGACTATTAAACTCCTTTTCGAAGCCAAATTATAAAACTCTTGTAATCAAATCTTAAAAATCGGCAATGTGCTTTTTGGACCATACCATTGTCTACGGCGTTTTCATAGATTTTTTAATACATATCATCTATAAAAATTCTATAAAGCCTTACTTAAAAAGCCGAATATCTCGAGAAGTATTAATGATAGCGATTTAAACCTCGAACCTTTTTTATAGCCAATAAAATTTCCTACAAGTTTGTGATGAACATTTTTTCTATGCTCCTGTCATTTACGAGATATATACAAAAAAATGCGAAATTCTTGGTAAAATCGGGTTTAGAGCCCCGTACTACCTCGCCGGTGTGAGTTACGACTTTGTTGCACTGGGCACTTTTGTAGAGTGAACAGTTCTGAGAAATATGCGTCTAAAGTCAAAGCGATGCCATAAAATACTTCTGATCTGTAGGAATTTAAAGATAAAAACTCACGATTGTAGTGTATTTTCTATGGAAAATTTTTACAGGCCTTGGTCCAGTTCTTAATGTTTATATTAAGGGCTAAAATTTTCAGGGAACTTTTTTATGGTATTTCCAAGGAAATACGGGACTGAAAAAAATTAATAGTTAAAAAGAAGCACCCTAATATACCTACTCTACATATATATATAAAATAATGATTTTTCTCACCAACAAAATTCTTACTCGACTCAAGTGCAAATGGAGTCTCCTTTCAAAAAGCTACCGCAGCCACCGTTTACTGAACTGTGGCCACCTCGCTTAAGCTCTTTACAACAGCTATTTAATTTATAATCAATTTATGGTCATCATTACAGCAGATTTGGTAATTTTCGGTTGTACGCCGTCCACGTCAATGCGGTCCCACAGAGTACTTAATATATGTATGTATGTAAAAGCCTCTATAAGACATAAGTGTCATAATCGATTAGAGCGAATGACCATTTATTTAGCAGTATCGCGTTTGGATTAGTTACTAATCGGCGAAGTTTATGACGATATAAAAAGCAGGTTTTTAAATGTTTATTCATGTACATAATTTATACACTTTTTAACTCTTAGCTGACAGTTATGAGTGTGGGAGCACTTATTTGAGAAAATTTTTATTGACAAATTATAATTGACATTTTATTGAGAAGTTATTGGTTGCGTTTTTTAATTTTTTGACAAAAAAGGCGAGTGGGTTTTTAGCAGCCAATTGACCATTGATCTAGCGTTATGTTTCTGTTCATAAATGTATACGACTGGTTTCAAACAGTAGTTTCTATCATTTTACACCTCAAAAATCATTTGTCATCTCAAACCCTAGAAAATGAAAAAAATTTTTGAACACAAAAAACGATACCAAAGAAAGTATGTGGATGTTATTGAAATCTTTAGTTAACAGATCAATTGAAAAATTCCCGGCCTGATTCATAGATTGCGCAACTAAAAGTAAATCCGTACGATTTTCAGTTAACTTTAACATTTAAAATGTGCATGCATAAATTTGAAAACTGTCATATTGGGAAACCCATGCATTGTCTTTACGACGATCTCGACAGAAGTAAGAAAAAAAAATCAAAATCCGATGAAACGAGCTACCTGAATGCAAAACTACAGAAGTCATATGCAAAACGGCGGATCGAAAGTACACAAAAGTCCTTTTGGCACTCGATAGAAGAGACTAAAGAAACAGGATGGGAATACTAACTGGTCACTGTTTGGACACATGCCCGCAGGATGATGCTGACAGTACGAGAAGACTGCAGGAAATGTCTAGAGCAGGCCACCAGCGAAACAATGGAGCATCTCTTGTGCACTTGTCCCGCGTTGGCAAGACTAGGGTGTAAGCAGCTGGGTTCCCCACCGGTATGATACACTGGAAGAGATACCGATAGTGAGGCCGCAGAGTCTGTTAAAATTCGCGTCAAGCGCTGGCATCCTAAAGGAAGACTACTCCTATTGGACCTATAGCAACTGTACTCCATCTGGTATCGCAAAGAACCAAAATTGGTCTATGGTTGGCTTATTGGCCTACAAGATTAACCTAACCTAAACTAACCTACATCATTTTGTGTGAAGCAATTTTTGTTTTTGTGAAAAAGGATAGAAAGGAATCTCACGTGTTGATAAAATATTGCTTTTTGAAGGGAAAAATAACCGTTGGAGCAAAAACTTGGAATGATGACGAGTTTTCGGACACTGCCTCAAGAAAATAAAACATCACGGATTGGTATACTAAGTTTAGACGTGGTGAAATAAGCACAGAAGACGGTGAACGCAGTGGACTCCCAAAAAAAGGTTGTTAGCGACGAAAACATCCCAAAAAAGACCACAAAATAATTTTGGATGACGGCAAAGAAAAGTTGTTCGAGAAAGCAGGCACTCTAAAGATATCAACTGAACGTATATACCATATAATTCTCGAATATTTGGGTATGAGAAAGCTATATTCAAAATGGGTGGCGCGCGAGCTCACTTTTGACCAAAAGCAACGACGAGTTGATGATTTGGAACAGTGTTTGAAGATATTCAAGTGTAAAAACCCCGAGTTTTACAGTCGATATGTGACAATGGATGAAACATAACTCCATAAATTCACTCCGAAGTCTAATCGACAGTCATCCGCGGGAACTGCACATGATGAACCCACTCCAAAGCGTGGAAAAAGTCAACTGGCAAGGTTATGGCGTCTGTATTTTGTACCATGAAAAAGAAAGCCCACCCTGTGGTATGTAATGAAGTTCTCTTTAGAATGTTTATCCACCCATAATTTAATTTATGGGTCCGGATATTTCTGGATATTTATATAAAGATATGATCCGGATATTTAAATAAAGAGGCACTCTGGCCGGGCATGGAATATGAGGGGAAGCGAAATTATGATTATGCCGACGATTGTATTGTAAAAAGCATTCCACGACTAGTAAGCTAGGAATACGCGGATTTTATGTCACATCAAGCCTCTTTTCGTATAAAGTTTTTGAGAAAAATTAATAAGAGCAAGTTAGAAAATTTGCTATGTAGCATTATATATGTAGTTATGAGTTACTTCGCTGGTACGCGAATACATTTAATGGTAGGAGAAAATAGAAAAGGTAGGTAGTTCTGTGCCAGGCGCTAGACTTTATTTTTATAAGCTATCGGAACATGATCTTTTGATATTCCTGATAGTAACTGCTTTTGCGTATCGAAACAGTATCTTCAAAAAGTGGCATGAAACATTATCAGATTCTTTTCCTATCGAATTTTTTGTTCCGACTTCGTTAAGCTATGCTTTGACAGCCGTCTGTTATTATCTATGGTGGCATCAGAGGACGTGAGGTTAGAAATAAAAAATAGGTAGAAGGTGCCTTAGTCTATCTTTTGTCGGACTTATTCAGCGATCATAGTCTTATAAGGGCTGTACTTCTTTATAACCTCTTTTGAGACGAAAGTGTAAAACAGCATCTGATCATCAAATTTGAACCAACCGACAAAAAAACATGATCACTTATTTCACTTTTCCACCTTTTAAGTCCACCTTTTTACCAATAAAAATGTATGTTCGCCATCCCTTAACACAACTCTCAATAAACTTGTTTTAAGACTCCGCTAGGATGGCTTTTAAGGACTTCAGCAAATACTTTTAATGGTTTCAATGGACTCGTAGCGGATTTTTCAGTATCGAACACAAAAATGTGGAGCCAAATCTGGCGAATATAGTAGTTAAGCTTTGATTCTTGCTTTTGGCGGGTCCTGTCGACGAATTGCTTTACGTAGACGCCTAAAAATGGCCAAGTGGTATTCCATATTGAATTCAATTTTTATACGTTCAAACGATGAAACGAATTACTGGTGAATCATATGACAGTAACAAAAGAAAACGATGAACAGCACCTTGACTTTCAACCAACTTTAACATGAACTATTTAGGGTTCGCCTCATTATTCTATTGTTGGAGAGTTTCGAGTCATATTCATAAACCTACGTCTCGTTACCAGTAATGACGCGTTTGATGTATGTAAGGTCCTCAGCTACGTTGTCGAGCATCTCATTTATGACCGCTACTGGACCACGTTTTTGCAATAGATTCAGGTCTTTTGGTTCGAGTGTAGCACTTTCACGTTTCCAAACTGTCGCTAACCAAAACTTTAACCGAAATGTGTTGAGTCGATCCTCTTCTATCTTTCTGATGCCAACAGGACAATTTTGAAAAAATGTTTCTTTAACTTTTTCGATGTTATCCTCATTATTAGAGGTGGATGGACGACTCGCATGTGACAAGTTTTCGATGACTTCACGACCTTCACGGAATGCTTTGTGTACCTGAAATCTTTATGTTCGTGATAAAGTAGACTCCCCAAAACATTTCAGCAACATTTTCAACGATCTCTAGCCCTGATTCCTTTGGAAACACAAAACCTTTCAAGCGAACTCGTGCAACTAATTTTTTAAGTGGTAAAAATCGCCAAACAAACTTTTTGTCTAGTCTAGTTTCTCGCTATCTTATTGCACGGAACGTAACACTCTCCCCACTAAATACCGAGTGACCATATTCACAAATTGGACGAAGGAGTACAGACTGCACCTTAATATTGCAGTCGATGGCGTTAAGACTTCGACCGACAATAATCCTAAGATTTTAGGTGTGACTTTCGACAGCCTGTGCTTCTCACATGACCGCGATTATTGCCAAATTATAGAGCCGCAACAAAATCCTCTAGTCGCTAGCCGGCAGCACATGGAGAAAAGACAAAGAATTGTTTTTGGCAACATACAAGGCAATCGGCTGGCCGGTTCTTAACTACGCCGCAACAATATGGTCGCCTGGATGCGGTGAAACACAAACGAGGAAGTTACAAACATGTCAGAACACTGCACTTCGGACTACGACAGAATGCCTATTGATGTCTCCCACCGAACACCTGAACAGTGAGATCCGTATACTCCCAGTTAAGGAGCATAATTATCCCCTCTCCAAGCAATTTCTGCTGGGGTGCTTTCGCAGAAATCATCTATGTGGTCACCTGCTTGAAGCGAATCCGCCTCCTAGGAGCAACAAGAGGTCCTTCCTCAACTACGTCGACGCCGATTAGACTTCGGGCTCAACAAACTTCAGACATGCACAGTGGCGCCATTCACACCTTCACCGACGTCCTTTGAATGAATGGTGTATTTGGAGTAAAATCACCACCCATTTCAGATGAAGAGCTCGTTCTGGATATTGTAGCAGGTTAAACTCCCACTTATCCAGAATAAACCCACACATATTAAACACAAGTCCAGCGTGTAATGAGTTCCCGCATGACACTAGCAACCTCTTTGCATGCCCTGCTAACCCTACACATCTGACACCTTTCTCATTTGGTCCGATCCCGTCAAAATAGCAAGTTTGCTGCGCCTATTGTTGGATGACGTCGATGATAACTTATTTAATCCTCACCATCCTAACGGGGATTAGGTACCCCTTACAACAACTACAAAACAATAATTCACATTAGGAGATCAAACTTCAGACGAACATAAAAAAGGTTGTACCGATCTAAGAATATTTTTTTATCGATTCGGTTTGCACTTGCACTTTAAATAGACCAGTCCGAGTCAAATTTGATCAGATGGTATTGCTGGAGTAACTGGTTTTAGTTTGAGGTACGGTTACTTGGGAGCTATCGGAAGGAACCTTCTGCCAAAAAAAAGTTATCTGATATGAGAAGAATATCTAATTCGACATAACTGTATATATGTATGTATGAACCCACGAACTGAAGTAAGTACTTACGACCCCACGTTATGTTAGTTGTACACGCGGCTGTATTTATTTATTTATGCAAAGCCATGCTCAACACTTTACATACATATGTATGTATGTACAAACCGACGCTCATGTATCAATTACTAACAGCTACTGGAATTACTAACTGTATACTTTCGGTTATATGCAGTAATTTTTCGCACCCATTCCAAAAAGGGCTATATTTAAGTGCCGTCAAAATAATAGACATTTGCGGTTGTAACTGTGACCGTAGTTGTTGCTGCTGTTAGCATTTCACATGCAAACTGTTGTTGTTGTTGATATTACTATTGTTGTTGTTGTTGTTGTTATAGTACCTATTGTTGCAGCTACTGCCATTGCTGTGGCTTATATTAATAATAGTAGTAGTATTTAATGGTTATGCTTTGCATCACAACAACTAACAACTAACAACTTAAATACAACAACAACAGTGCTAGTGCAAAACTTTGCCACCACTTGATGTGATGCAATATAAGCACATACCTACTATATTTATAAACACGTAAACAAAACGAAAAGGTCGTAACACCAACAACAACAACAATAGCAATAAAAAGACGACAACAACAACGTCACATTGCATTACAATCATCTCATCACCCGGCCAAGTCAATGCGCATACGTGCAAAATACTTGCACTCACAACAACAACAACAGCAAAAGCCAGTAACCGCAATGGCAGACACAAACACATACACACACAGAGTTGTACGTGTGAGCCAAGTATTTGTATTTTAGCAACAATGGCTGCCAGAGTAATTTAAAATGCAACGAGCACGTCACAATGTTGGCCCAGAGGCCACTCACAAACTGCACACAAGTTCACTTGCACACCACATATGTATACATACACAAATGATAAGCATATACATATGTATATGTGGCTGTGTTTATTTCTGGTGTGAGATACTTTGGTGGTTTTAGTTGGTTCAAAACACTTTCACAGCGTGTGAGGCTTTCCTTTTGCTTAAGACATTTCTCAAGGCTTTTGAAGCCATTTTTTGACAAGATGTAAATTTAAGTACTTTTTATAGGATTAGGGTTGCCACCATTTAAAAATTGATTTGAAAGAACTATACTTTAATTATAAAAATGAGAAAATACGTTAACTTGGGCTGTTTCCTACACAGTCCTGCATGTCTTATAGAATAAAATATATCTTCTTCAATTTGATCAATCAGTTTGAATACTGCGAAATGCTATAGTAGTCTCATCTGAACAATTTCTACGAAAACTATAGCGTTGCTCTGTGTTAAATTTCTTCTCAAAAAGTTTCTTTGAAAAAGTCTTCCATACAAGAACTTGATTTTGAATGACAGCTATTTGGTATAGTGGTCCGATACCGATAAATAAGCAACTTTTTGAGAAAACAAGAAAAAACGTTAATTTCGGCTGTACCGAAGCACAAGTGCATTTGTTTTAGCAACTATGTGTCCAGTTTGTATGGAAGCTATATGCTATAGTAATCCGATCTGAAAATTTTTTTCGGAGATTATGTTATTATCTTAAGTAATAATCCACGTCAAATTTCGTGAAGATACCACGTCAAATGCGAAAGTTTTCCATACAAGCCCTTGATTCCGATCGTTTGGTTTGTATGGCAGCTATATGCTATAGTGAGCCGATCTGAACAATTTCTATCGATATTACATTATTTCCATAAACAATAACTCATACCAAATTTAATGAAGATGTATCGTTAAATGAGGAAGTTCCCATGCAAGCCATTGATTCCGATAATTCAACTTGGCAATTTTTTTGATCTGAACAATTTTTTATATCGGAGATTACATTGTAGCCCTAAAAAATAATCTACATCAAATTTCGTGAATATATCTTGTCAAATGCGAAAGTTTTCCATACAAGCCTTTGATTCCGATCGTTCGGTTTGCATGGCAGCTATATGTTATAGTGGTCCGATATCGGCAGTTCCGACAAATGAGCAGCTTCTTGAAGAGAAAATGACGTTTGCAAAATTTCAAAACGATACCTTAAAAACTGAGGGACTAGTTGGTATATATACAGACAGACAGACGGACGGACAGACGCACAGACAGACAGACGGGCATGGCTAACTCGACTCAGCTCAACATACTGATCATTTATACATACACTTTATAGGGTCTCCGACGCTTCCTTCTGGGTATTACAAACTTCGTGACAAACTTAATATACCCTGTTCAGGACATAAAAAGGACGTAAGCACAGTTTGAGATTGGTATCTTAAAACCTGAGTTCGCATATATACAGACAGGGAGACGGCATGGCTAAATCGACTCAGCTTCTGACGTTGTTAATATATACTAAATAGGGTTTCCGACTAATCTCAAAGATATTATAAAAGCTTTGTGACTTGAAAGGTCACTGTTGATATAAGGCATAAAAATGGACGTATTATAAGATTTTACCGCCGAATGTGGTCGTTGTATAACATTTCTTTGGTGAGCTAGTGTCTTCAAATCGAAAAGCCACTGCAATTTTGAGCCCCTTGCGGCATTTTGCCTTTAAAGATATTCAGAAGGACGCTCGTGAAATGCTTTTCTAAATAATAACACTCTAGGGGTCATCAAGAAGAATTGTTTGAAAATTCTAAGGGTATATTTGTACAATAGTTGTTTCAAGAATACACAGTAAAATCTTTAATTACAAAACTTAAATATTTTTCGAGCTATACGCAATTTTCTAGAGCCCTAAGGAAAAGGTTCTACATTGCTGAAGTGATTCCGGATTTCTATGTGGATGAAGATTAAGAAAATTGTAACTCAAAAACTATTCGAGATATCGATATAAAAGTTTCTTTTTTTCGTTATAGCAGTACGCCAGCAGTTCTTTTTCGTTGTTTGGCGCTAATTTCAGATTCCAAGTGTCGCCAAGTTCTTCTCCTGGTTTTTTAAACGGAGTGGAGGCCTCCCTCTTCTTCTGCTTTCTCGGTGAGTACTGCGTCGAACATTCTCACAACTGGAATGTTTTTATCCATTTGGTCAGCATGACCTAGCCAGCGTAGCCGCTGTCTCCTCATTCGCTGTACCACGTCAATGTCGTGGTATAACTCGTATAGCTCATCCTTCCATCGACTGCGGTATACGATGGCAATGCGCTAAGGAAATAAATCTCTTGAAAATTCGTAACCTCGACTCATCAGATGTTGTCATGGTCCCTGCCTCTGCACCATATAACATAACGGGAATAATGAGTGGGTTATAGAGTTAGGTTTTTGTTCGTCCAAAGAGCACTTTACTTCTCAATTGCCTTTTCAGTCCGAAGTAGCACCGGTTGGCAAGAGTTATTCTGCGTTAGATTTCGAGTCTGACATTGTTTTTGGTATTAATACCGGTTTTAAGATAGATGAAATTATCTACGACATCTAAGTTATGACTGTGAACAGAGATGTGGGAACCAAGTAACGAGTGCGAAACATTTCATCTTGCTCTCGTTTAGCAAACCCATTTGCTTCGCTTCTTTGTTCTCAAAGCAGAACTAACGGCTCGGTTGTTATGGCCAATGATATCGACGTCATCAGAGTACGTCAGCAGCTGTACACTCTTATAAACCCTCGTTTGGTATCGAACGACTCGGAGAGATTCTTCCTGATCCTGACGAATCTTTTGGTATTGCTCAATGTCAGTTAAAATTTTAAAATGCTATTTTTGAAGGTAAAGGTATATGTATTTTACACTGGGTGGGCTCTATAATCGTGGTAAATAAACTGATGTGATTAAAAGGTCAATAGAAATGTCCCCAGACTACACATTTTTATACCCTGAACAGGGTATATTAAGTTTATCATGAAGTTTGTAACACCCAGAAGGAAGCGTCGGAGACCCTATAAAGTACATATATATTTAAATGATCAGTATGTTGAGCTGAGTCGATTTAGTCATGTCCGTCTGTCTGTTTGTCCGTCCTTCCGTCTGTCTATATATATACGAACTAGTCCCTCAGTTCTTAAGATATCGTTTTGAAATTTTGCAAACGTCATTTTCTCTTCAAGATGCTGCTCATTTGTCGGAACTGCCGATATTGGACCACTATAACATATAGCTGCCATATAAACTGAACGATCGGAATCAAGTTCTTGTATGGAAAACTTTCACGTTTGACAATGTATCTTCACAAAAGTTGGCACAGGTTATTGTTTAGGGCAACAAGGTAATCTCCGAAGAAATTGTTCAAATCGGCTTACTATAGCATAAAGCTGCCATACAAACTGAACGATCGGAAAAAAGTTTTTGTATGGAAAACTTTTGCATTTGACAAGATATATTCACGAAATTTGGTATAGATTATTTTCTAACACAACAATGTAATCTCCGAAGAAATTGTTCAGATCGGCTTACTATAGCATATAGCTGCCATACAAACCGAACGATCGGAATCAAGGGCTTTTATGGAAAACTTTCGCATTTGACGTGGTATCTTCACGAAATTGTTTCATCCAATTTCACTTATAGACGCAAAATTCCAGGTTCATTACGCTTGAACATCTCCAAATACTGCTCCGAATCAACAAATCGTTGTTTTTTGGTCAAAAGTGAGCTCGCGCTACTCCCACTATGCACAGAGATTCCTCATACACAAATATTCGTGAATGATATGATGTACACGTGCAGTGGATATCTTTTGAGTGCCTGCTATCTTGAACGACTTCACCTTAGGGTTACCCAAAATAATTTTGTGGATAACAACATCTTTTGGGCGCCCACCGCATTCACTGTGCACTTCCGTTCTAATTTCACCACGTCTAAGCTTAGCATACCAATCCTTGATGGTTGATTTTCCTGAGACAGTGTCCAAAAACTCGTCTTCTATGTTTTCCCTTTTTTTCATAATAACAAAAGCTGCTGAAAAAAGCGTTAGGTCCACATGATTCTTTGTGTTAGAAGTTTCTCAACTGTAGTATCTATTAAGATCATGTATTGTATTATAAATACATACATTCTGCAAGGATAGTCCGCGAGGGCACCCACAGTTTGTATACCCATTCATACTTCTTTGCACTCCACAATCAAATGATGATACAGTAGGCATAAGCTTTCTAACTCTGATCAATATAGGTTTATATTAGAGCACACTACCACTAATCCAAATCCTGCCACTATATTCCACCGAGGTTAAGTTGTGTGAAATGCAACTGCAAGGCTTCGCACGATTTTCTAAATCCAGTTATTCCTATGGCTAAGCTATGCAAATAAGCGCTTATATATCTAAATTTATTCATATACTAATGCAAAAACACATAGAAATGGTATATAGTATATGTATGTACTCGCCCATTGTTGCATTGTAATTTTGATGCCGCTGCATTGTGAAACCCCCACCCGACGCAACATTGGACGCGGTGCGGGGAAAATTGTGCAGAAATTCATGTTCGGCGAAACGTATAATCTTCGCACATTTCTATGGAAATGAACGAGTGAATGAATTGGTATGCATAGCTAGAGCCAAATAAAAAGCAGCTTAAATCAAATGCAAATTTTAAATGCCTGGCGGAGGGGGGTTGCAGGCGAGTGGAGTTGTTGCGCCTTAACTCATTTCCAATCGAATATCGATAGATGGATTGGTGCAAACTATTTGCATGCTAAGCGCTGGAGGAAAAGAATAAGCAACAATAACAATGGTGAAAAGAGAATACGACAGGAAGAAGCTGAAAAACACGTTTATGAACTCTTAAATACTTTAAAGCACTTTTGACTATATTAATTGACGTGCATATGATTGATTCTAAAAATTTTATAATATTTTATTGATTTTATTTTATATGATTTTTATTACTGCCTCTATGACGCTATGTCTAAATTTGATATCTCCGCAAAACTACTATAATTATGTAAGTTGACGTTGACCAATACCAGAAGCCCCATCAGGATCGGGAAAGACCTCTCCCAGTTGTTCAATACCAAACGAGGTTTCATATAAGGCGACTCCCTATCACACGACTTCTTCAATCTACTCCTGGATATAATAATACGAGCTGTACAGCTAAATAGCGAAGGTACAATATTCTTTAAGAGTGTACAGCTGCTGGTGTATACCGATGATATTGATATCATTGGCCTTAACAACGTTTGTTCTGCTTTCTGCAGACTGGACAAGGAAGCGAAGCAAATGGGTCTGGTTGTGAACGCGGTCAATACGAAATATCCTTGGCACTCGCAACTAGGCTCTCACGTCACTGTTGATAGTGATAACTTCGAAGTTGTAGTTAATTTCGTCTATCTTGAAACCAACATTAACACCAACAACAATGTCATCCTCGAAATTCAACGCAGAATAACTCTTGCCAACAGGTGCTACTTCGGACTGAGTAGGAAATTGAGAAGTAAAATCGTCTCTCGACGAACAAAGACAAAACTCTACAAGTCACTCATCATATCCGTTCTGCTATATGGTGCAGAGGCGTGGACGATAAGAATATCTGATGAGTCGCCGACTCGGCTCGACTCGACTTCGGTGTTTTCGAGAGAAAGTTTCTGAGGAAGATTTGTGGTCCTTTGCACATCGGCAATGGCAAATACCGCCATATTTGAAAATCGTCCTATTGGCATCAGATAAATAGCAGAGAATCGACTAACCACGACCACGACTTGGTTAATGTTTAGGTTATGAAACGTGTTAATGTCAGACACGCACAAAAAGGCTTGAATCTTTTTCAAAAAAGACGTCGGCAAAAGGTCGAAAAAAGATACTTGACAACGTAACTAAAGGGTATTTCATTTCACATTACGGATGTTTGACATCGAAAGTGTCCAACAACCTAGTGATTCAAAATTAAGCCAAATCCGAGCAAACCAGAATAAACTGAAGGCACTCAAGGTTCTCCCAGGCGAAGCTTATAACAAATAACTACATATGTATATGGAAAATTAGGTTAATCGTTGGCATGCTTGCAATGTATGTAATGCAACTTCTAATTTTGGACGACCATCCCGAAATTCGTTTGGAGTTCTCTCCGACCTAGATTGAATTCACCATACCAACGATAAACACTGGTCTTTGATGGAGGTTCATCGTCAAAAAATTAATAAAGTTAATCGATACACTGTCGATGAGTTAATTCCCGCCGAATGTTGTAAACAATAATCGCTCTAAAATTTTCGTGATTGAATTCCACTTTTTGTCCGAAACGAATATTTTAAGTTACTGTAGACAACACAAAAAGCGCTCGTATGTCAAAATGTGCTGAGTATGTATAACATCAAAAATGTCAAACATTAAGATAAAGTTATTATTAGTCAGATTGCAATACTAGGGTTGTCAAATTGCGAAGCATAAGAGACAGTTTGTATGACAGCTATATGCTATAGTTGTCTGATACTGACGGTTCCGACAAACGAGCAGCTTTTTGGACGACAAAGGACACATGCGACATTTCAGATTGATGTGTCAAAAATTGAGGGACTAGTTCAAGTTTGCTAAAAGATTTTGTTAGGTGAATTATATGTAAAAATGTATTCAAGAACATTGCCAGGTCTCCAATGCTATACGAAAGATGGTACTGTCGACCACTCCATTTTTCACAAAGGGTAGTATATCGGCCGACAATTATAAGAAGGAGTATTTAACCGTCGCCTTATACCATTTTATAAGAAACACATCGTGTCAATAATATTTTGGAGAACCGTCCAAATGCTCCAGAATTTCGCCCGATAGAGAAGTATTGAGCAATTGTCCAATGGAACTTGAAAAATGATCATGGAGTTGCCGAAAACGTCGATGAATTAAAAAAAAGTGGTTACAAATAAAACATTGTGTGTAGTTTCTTTTCGGTACAGTTCTTATGTTGAGAGTCGAATAATAGTGCTTTTAAAATACTCAGTCAAGTGCAGAAAATATAAAATAAAGTTTAAGTAATGAAAAATCCCTTGGAAAAAGTTTTATAGCATGGGTCGGATAGGCACTCAATTCCGTGAGAAATTGAAGTTGGACTCCACTATCTTAAAGAATACTATATACTTTCAGTCTAGGAGATTTTTTGACTAACAAATTCTTAATATTTAGTTATATCTCAAAAAATACTTATGCTGTCGAGATTTTGGGAATCCACTTTGTAAAACGAGCGAGTTAGTGGTTTAGCCAACTCATTCTAAGAGTATAAACTTATGCTAAGTGCCTCTTCTGACTAAACGAGTTTGGTCATTATGCTGTGCGCCATTATGAAAGTCACTTTCTTATCACAAAATCTTTTATTTAAGTCAAAGCAAATTTTGCACATGCATATATGTACATACAAGGTCGGTCGCAAAAGGAATAGAACTTTTTAAATATAACTGTTTCTGGTGGCGCCACCTATTTGTGGGTATATGAATGAAAAAATGTTGACATTTCGTAAAAATTTTAAGACAATTGGATAACTACAATCGATGTTATCGATCAAAAAGTGACAGCAGCTTTTGGTCATCGGTCGTAAAATGCATTTTGAACAAAGAGCAAATATTAAATTTTGTTTTAAACTTGGGAGAACGTTTACTGAAACATTTCAAACGATGAAAAAAGTGTATGGTGATCAGTGCCTATCCCGTAGTAATGTGGATGAGTGGTTTAAGCGACTCCAAGAAGGTCGTGAGGACCTCTGTGGCGATCCCACTTCTGATCGCGCACGGTCCTCGTCTTCAGAAGTCAAAAATAAAGACAATGCTGATTTGTTTTTACGATTCCGAGAGTATTGTACACCGAGAGTTTGTCCCACCTGGCCAAACGATTAATGCTGTGTTTTACCTTGGTGTTATAAAGCGTCTTTTGTCACGCATCGTCGTGCTCGACCACAGTACCGTGAGGCAGGGTCCTGGCGCTTGTTGCACGATAATGCGCCGTGTCATCGGTCGACGCTTGTCACTGATTTTTTTGACAAAAAACTCCATATTAACCATTAATCACTCACCCTACTCACCTGATCTGGCACCCTGTGATTTTTACCTATTTAGAAAACTTCATTTGCCCATGAAAGGACACTGGTTTCAGGACATTTCAGCTATCCAAAAGGCGACGACCGATATTCTCAAGAGCATTCCGAAAAATTACCTTAAACACTCATTTGAAATGCTAATTGACCGGGCTAAACGCTGTATCGAAGCAAAGGGAAACTACTTTGAATAAAAAAAATATAACTTTTGAAAACTGTTAATTTTTTGTTGTTTTTTTTTTAACAGTCCTGTTTCTTTTGCGACAGACCTTGTATATACCTAAGCTGAAAATATTAGCAAGCACTAACCACAAGTGAGCAATTTTTGAGAATACGCTTTGACGTAACCGGAGAAGGAACTTACAGAAAACCGTATTTTATATAAGTACGTACATAAATATATTATATACATATTTTATATATCGAAAAGCTTTATATGAAACCTTGTATTTTTTGTATTTTTTGGCTTTGGCCTTTTGCATGTTTGAAAATCATAAAAGTCGCCATATTTTGCCACTGCTGTGAATACGAACGGAACCTTAAGAACTCAAACGTTAGCTCCTTTATATACGAAGTATTTGTGTTGTTGTGGTCGTCAGCGTGGCCTTACTGTTGGTAGCCTGTATCCCCAATGGGGTCGAAGGCAAACATATATACATACATACATATATGCATATTCAGATATACCTTTGCGTTTCCCTCCTCCCTCCAACCATTGTTGTGCATGTTAGCTGTTTTTGTGGCTTCACTTTTGTTAATGCCTTTTTCTTCTTCTTTTTTCTTGCGTTTTGTTTTGGCTTTCGATCAGTGGGGGTTGTGCTGATTTTGCTGATAGCACAGCAAGTATCCCGCAGCGTTGCAGGGCATGTCCATGCCATGGCTGTCTTGGCTCTTTGGGGCTCAATGCCTGACTCTTTACCATATGTAGGCAACAAAAGCTCATTCTCGTTTCATTTTTTTTCCATACCGCGGGTCATAATATTTGCCATTTGCTCGTGTGGCTTTCGCCCGAATATATTTGTACACACATACGTGAAGAACTAAAGAGTCGGTTACACAAACCGCAAAAAGCCTGAAAACATGCACATTATGTACTCGAGCAAAATTATAATCTTTAACCGTATTCGCAGACGCTTTTGCCATCTTCGCTTCTGAGTTCGCAGCGCTCCCCAACATGCCGGGCGTTATTTGGCCCCAGCGTGCTCACGTTCTCGATGGGTTCATTGGATATGGCCGCTTTCGTTGCTTCATGGCGGCCACATTGGGTTTAAGTTTGTTTTGTTTTTTATTTTTTATTTTTGTTGTATTAGGTAGCAGTTTGCCTGGCGTGCAGGGGAGTCTTCATTGGCTATGGTTTCGTGCTGCCTTGTGCTTTGCACTTTTTGCTGTTGTTGTTGCTTTGCGGTCGAGATTAATGTGTTTTGATAAGCGCGCGCACACAGTAAGCATATCCTGAGTCACATTTCGGTAATGGCCGGCCATGGCTGGCGTTCTTTACTCGCAGGAATAATGTTGTATATTGGTAGTTTATATTGAGTTCTTAACTCATACCGGTTTGTTTGGGCACTGAAGTTCACCAGTTAACTCAGGCTAAGATAACAATACGGTAGAATATACCATTCATGATTACGATTGCAGAAAATTTTTGGTCAGTTTTATGAACAAGAGCTGAATTTTTTGATAAAAATGGGGGTATTTTAAGATTTCCAATAAGAACTTGCGTAAATCCATTTCAATGGTTCCCTACTTTATTAAAGAAAGTACACAGAAACCTCAAATTTAATAAGGAATGTTTATTGTCGTATGAAATAACATTCTTTGCCATTTATTTTTTGAATATTATCTCTCTCGAATATTGGCCGCTGCTACGTCTTAGGTGGTCCATCCATTGAGTTCAATTTTCCAAGGATTCGTTCGAGTATTTTGAATATTAACTGGCGAAGCGGGATTGTCTGCATAGACTTTCGACTTTACAAATCTCCACAGGAAATAGTCTAAAGGTGTGATATTTCATGGTCTTGGTGGCCAATTGGTCGGCCTAAAACGTGAAATTGTCGGCACATCGAAGTGTTCTCTCAATAAATCCATTGATTGATGCGCCATCTTCGAAACTAAATGTCGCCGATATCACGAGCTTCAATTTCAGACATCAAATAGTCGTTTATCATAGCGCTTTAATGGTAGCCATTGACGGTTACGTTCTCATCGGCATCATTTTTGAAGAAATAAAGGTAAAATGCGCCAAGCTACTCCATACGGCACTGAGTCCATTCTCCATGGGCTTCGTGTATACTCTCAGCTAGGGCTGCTATATTTTTTTCATTGCCCCCAGATAATGAATATGTGCAAATGGCTGACCTTTTACCCAAAATATTGGTCTTAGTGTGAGAAATGATAATGTTGGATTGAGATACATTGATAAGATCGCGTCAATACTTGTCCTAGCCCCCAAAGACTTAATATAAATATTTTCTAACTTCCACTTGAATATATATCGAATGTATCGACCTTCGATCTATCTACTTCAATGACATATGTAGATAACATTAACAAACAGTCATCGCACGTGCGACTAGGCTCCCACGTCACCGTTGATAGTCATAACTTCGAAGTCGTAGATAACTTCGTCTATCTTGGAATCAGTATTAACACCAACAGCAACGTCATTCTCGAAATTCAAAGTAGATAACTCTTGCCAACAGGTGCTACTTCAGACTGAGCAGGCAATTGTGAAGTAAAGTCCTCGCCTGACGAACAAATACTCATCAGCCCCGTTCTACTATGGTGCGGAGGCATGGACAATGACAGTGATGAGTCGAGTTACGAGTTTTCAAGAGAAAGGTTCTGCGGAAGATTTATGGTCCTTTGGGGTGAATACCGCACTCGATGGAACGATGAGCCGAATGAGATATACGATGACATCAACATAGTTCAGCAAATTAAGAAACAACGGCTACGCCGAAAGAATGAGAAAACTCCGGCTGTGAAAGTATTCGACGCAGTACCGACCGGAGGAAGCAGAGGAGGAGAAAGACCTCTATTTCGTTGGAAAGACCAATTTGGGAAGGACCTGGCTGGACTTGGAATCTCCAGTTGGCAGCAAATAGCGAAAAGGAAAACTGACTGGCGCGCTGATGTAAACTCGGCTATAACCGCGTAAGCGTTGGCTACGCCAATAAAGAAGTGGAATATCAACTAATGTATGAGTTATCTCAATGAAATCAGAGAGTCTGTCTTTCTAATAACAGTGTGTCCTTGTGCCTAAAATTTATAAAATCGCGTGAAAACTTCCCGTAGCTCCCATATACTCAAGCAGTCGAATCATTGAGTAGAAATTCCGACATTTCTTGGCAATTAGCGCTTATTAAACATGCCATCGAGTGGCGCTATTACGAAAATTGGTTATTACTAGCGAACAATAGCCGACAGGAGCGGAACTGACACTTGTTCTAATGAGGAAACAACAGAAAAAGGAAAATGTTGCCAACAAAACGGAACCAACTATTACGAGGTACCGTATAGCGCGTGGTCATAATGATGCTGCTGCTGCTGGAGTGCTTAGGCGGCAACAGTTTAAAATTAGTTAATGATATGATGCGCGACCTAACTGCGAGTGTGTATTACATGCGTGTGCGTGTGTTGTGTGGTGCGCGTGTGCGGCGATATCCGCTGCAAGGCCTAACAACATGTTTAGCTATGCCGGCATGTGGGTCTAAATCATAAACTCTTCGTATGGATGTAAAATAACGACGACGCGTGTTTCTTTTTTTTTTTTTGTTTTTTTTTTTTTTGGGGAAACAAATGTTGCTGCATTTAATTGTTGTTGTCAATATGTAAAATGTATGTATGTGGCAGCCAACGAACAACAGTTGCGGCTTTCAGGCCATACCAATTTTATACTTTTAATCAATTTGACTTAATTAAAGCCTTTAGCCGGCATATAAACGCCGCTATTGCAACTATGTGTGTGTGTGTTGGTAGTTATACCCTGCACAGGTTATAATAAGTTTGTCACAAAGTTTGTAACATCTTGGAGGAAACGTCGTAAATCCTTTGAAGTATATATGTATATGCATATAAGATCAATTTTACGAGCTGAGTCGATTTAGTCTTGTCCGTCCGCCTGTCCGTTTGTATGCATATACGCGAACAAGTCCCACAGTTTTCGAGATATCGATCTGAAATTTTACACATGTCATTTTCTCATTAATAAGCTGCACATTTGACGGAATCAGCGATATCGGACAACTATAGCATATGGTTGCCATACAAATTGTCCTATCAAACTCAAGGCCTTATATGGAAAACTTTTTTATCGGCTATGGTATCTTCACGAAATTTAGCAGGGCTTATTATCCAAAGAATTTCTATAATATCCGAAGAAATTGTTTAGATCGGACTACTATAGCATATAGCTGTCATACAAACTAATCGATCAAAACGAAGTCCTTGTATGAAAAACTTTCTTACTTGACTAGATATCTTCACGAAATTTGGTACAGATTATACTCTAAGGCACCGCTACAATCTCTAAAGAATTTGTGCAGATCGGACCACTATAGCATATAGCTGCCATACAAACTGACTCATCAATATCGCAATAAAGACAATTTAATATGCTTTAATGAAATGAAATTTAAAGGAATACACTTGTGTAGGGTATTACAGCTACGGTGCAATTGTAGTAAATTTTGTTGTTTTTGTTTTTCTGAAATTATAATTATACACTTTCCAAGCGATAGCTGATGAGCCAAAGCCGGCTTAGTGCGGACTTCCGTTGCGTATGACAGTTGTTGTTGTTGTTATACTAATTTTTTCCATATTTATAGTGTAACCGTATGCTTCTAGTGGACGCCACACCCAAATAACTTCCTCCTAATGTCGCCAATAAAATAATGCAAATCCATCGAAGGCCATTCGCCGACCACCAAGCGCCACAACGGAATGTCGACGTAGTTGGTGGCAACGATTACAATGTCGTGTGTTATTATGCATACCAGTGTCGGCTAATGGCGCGCACGGGTCATATGCACTAATATCGCCATGTAATCGGGTATGTACTTGCGACGCATGCGCACACCGTACACGCTTTCACATCCTGCCATTACGCGGCACGGTGCATTTTCACGCAGCCGGCGTCTGTTTATCTTAATTTCAGGATATTAAAATGCAAATCATTAAGAAATTAAAATCACTTTAACGCGCTTTCATTGTCAGTCGCCATATTGTTGGTGTTGGTGTCGGTGTCAGTGTCAAACTGTTGTTTCCGCGCGTTTACCGTTGTGCTGCCTAATTACTTGTTGCATTTAACGGATTTCATTTCTTGATTATGACAAATGTCAATTAATGTAATGCATTTAACTGTAGTCTTCTGTAGATTGTTTGACAAAGCTTTAATGCTAAAATTATCCTTTTATCGTATTATGTACAGTTATACTGTGTTAACTGTCGTTTTATGACTGCTAGTGACGGTAAAATAACGTTAAGCTTTTAACTTGTGGAGAGCTGCATTAAAAAAATGTTTGTCTTTATAGACCCATTAGCCTGTAAATTGTTTAAAAAGTAGCATTTATGTTCCAGACTAGACTTTCATATACTCGTACATAAATAATAAATATACATAGTATATTGTACCGAGCACTCCATCATTGGATTTGATTATATATATTTTTTGGTTATTATTACACTGATCAACAAAAAAAATGTTTCTGTGAAACAAGAAGTATAGTAGAATTAGTAGTCTAAAATTTTAGATACGAATAGTTTTATTGTAATATGATTTTTTTTTACTTTTATTAAATTACAAATTATTTTAACAAAAATTAAATTATTATCAATGTTATAATATTAAAATTAATACTTTATTATGATTTTCTCCTGTATTTCGCGTCAGGAACGTCCCTTTGTAATTCCCAGCAATAATCAGCCAGCATAGTTGGACTCCATTTCCCTGGTATCGTTTTTCTATGGTAAAAATGTCTTGGTGGAATTGTTCCCCGTGCTCATCACTACGGCACCCAAGTTTGGTGAAAAGAAGTCTAAATGTGAATTTAAAAAATGTATTTTTAACCACATATTACAGCCTAATGCTTTATAATTCTCTAGAAGTTCCTCAACAATAGTTTTATAGTCATTTGATCGGTGATTTCCAAGAAAATTTTCAGTAATTTTTATAAATGATTCCCAAGCTGGTTTTTCCAGATCATTGAGCTGGTTTTTAAATATATCATCTTTTATCACTTGCCTGATTTGAGGACCTACAAACACGCCCTCTTTAATCTTAGCGTCACTGATTTTTGTGAATTTTTCTTTCAGATAAAGTTCTTTCATACAAAGTTTTTCATCAGACCAAGTTTTATATGGAGAGGTGGTAAAAATATATCTTCAAATTGTACCAATGGAGAATGTTCCACATTTTTTATTCCTGGAGTAAGAGATCGCCTTTTTGCACCAATTTTTCTTCACGTAATGGTTCTTCCTATCTCTACTGTCCCATTCACAAACAAAATTTTGTATACCCAAGTTGTAATCCTAATAAAAGCGCAACAATATTTAAATCTCCGCAAATTTTCCATTTATGTTCATCATACTGAATCTTTTGTAAAAAAATTTTATTGTTTCATAGGATTCTTTCATGTTAGCACCATAACCTACCGGTACGGAGGGAAGATTATTCCCATTATGTAAAAAAACTGCACTTTAAGCTTGTTTTTGAAGAATCAATAAATAAACGCCACTCTTCAATTTTGTGTTGTGTTCCCAAAATATTCATAACATCACAGACACTGTTACAAAATATGAAATCATTATCTTGTGAAAAAAGCTTTTTAGCTCTTCATCTCGATGCCGAAAAAAAGTTATTTTAGTGTTTGGTTGCAATAAATTCCATCCTTTTAATCGTTCTCCTTGTTGTTTAGACAAGTGTAAATCACGAACTAAATCACTAAGATCTCCTTGAGATTGTAGGTGTGGCATTTCTTCCTAGAGACAGATAAATGAAGAAGCAATTTGAAAATCAGGATCAGTACTTATATTATCTGTTTCCTCTGATTCAGTTGAAAGATCAAAGCGCTGAGGTGGTTTTGGTGTTGGTAGTTCTTCACTGTGAGGAATTGGCTTTTTAGCAGATGACACATCAGGAACTTAATTTGTTTATTAGTTTTAATTGTAATGCCTTTTGTATTAGTCAGACAAAAATAACAATTATTGGATCCAAATCATCGGAATTCCGAAAGGCATAGATCGAGATCTTTTTTCCCAACCCGTAAGAAGTCCTACACACGTAACACAACAGATGTGTGGAACCCACACTTTATCTTGCTGTCCAACAGGAAAACCGAAATAACTTTCATACAATTTTTTTATTAAAGGTGTTAAATTTCTTCGTTGAGATACAAAAGTTATCTCACCACAAATGTAACAGAACTTGTCAGGATCATTTTTACACTTTCTTGACATTTTTTATGAATCACTCCACCCAGCAAACACAAAATACAACCACTTTTCTAAAAACTGAAGCACTGAATTAGAAAATAATAAGGAAAAGACGATTAATATTAAACTTTACTGATAAGTACCGGAACACGGAAACTAGTCCTAATCAAATCAATATACGTATGATTTTGTAGAGAGGTTAGGTAGATGTTTCGAAAGTACTGCTTACTTTTTTTGTTACAAAATTTTGTTGATCAGTGTTATTTGTATGAATTTTCTACCTCGGGATAATTGGTTTGTTAATTATGGACCACTGAGTGATATCAGTTTGGAGGACTAAAACACGAATTTGCAATAAGAGGGCTGGTCAAATTGCATAATTTGGGCTAAAAATTGTTTAATTTTCATCCAATAGTCCCAATCTAGTCCCCATTGGCTTTTCCTGTTATCAAAAATAAAAAATGCTCGGTGAAAAGAAATGTACTCAGAAACAAGTAAGGAAGGTCTAAGTTCGGGTGCAACCGAAGATTCTATACTCTAGCAACTTGCAAGAATCAAAGCGAGGGAAATACTTTAAGGTGTAAAACTAAACATATAGAGTAAAGTCGGTCGGATTTTCGAAAATCCTGATGTAAGTTATACTTGTTTCGCTCAAATTGACCTATTTTAGGCACAAAGACACACTGTTATGAATAAAACACGCTCTCTTATTTTCATTGGGATAACTCACATATTGACCGATATATTTGGTACAAAGATCGGGGTTTAAAAATCTTTATATTAGGTACATATATTAGGGCTCAGAAAAGTAATGGTCCGATTCAACCCTTTTTTGACATTCAGACATACATACAATTATAAGAATGAATAACTTAATTTCAGTTATATACATACTACTGTGCCCAAAAAATAAGGTGACATTTGGGTTTAAACTGCGAAGGATTTGGAGAATTTTTTTTTAGGTTGGTAGTACTGTCAGCCACATTTATGTCAAATTTCATGTCAAAATATTCATTAGTTTTTGAGATACGTGTCGTTTTGTGAGCTGCTAAAAGTGAGTTTTTCGTTTTTCGCGATGTCGAAATTTGTTGAGCAAAGAATTTGCATTAAATTTTGTTTACGGAATCAATTTTCTGCTGCGGATACGTTGAGGATGGTGCAGAAAGCCTTTGGTGATGAGGTTATGTCTAAAAAAAATGTTTACAAGTGGTATAGTGAGTTCCAAGCCGGCCGTGAACGTGTCGAAGACGAAGAGCGTCCAGAGCGACCATCAACCTCAACCGACGAAGCTCACGTTCAACAAATCAAAGATTTGGTGTTGAAAAACCGTCGATTAACAATTAGAGACCTTGATGATGAAGTTGGCATATCGAAAGGCTCAGCCAATACCATTTTGAAGGATGTTTTGGGCCTCAAGCGCGTCAAATCTCGACTGGTACCGAAAACATTGAATTTTTTGGAAAAAAGACGTCGCGTTGAAGTGTGTGAAACGATGCTTTCCGACTACCAGGGTGTCATGAAACGCATTATAACCGGCGATGAGACTTGGATCTATGCTTACGACCCCGAAACAACCGATCAATCGAGCGAATATCGTGCCAAAAGAGAGCCGAGACCAAAAAAATCGCGCCAAAGTCGCTCAAAAATCAAGGTCATGTTGACTGTTTTCTTCGATTATCGTGGTGTTGTGCATTATGAATTCCTTCCAACCGGTCAAACAGTCAACAAGGAATATTATTTGAACATTATGCGTCGTTTGCGTAACGCTATCCGCCTAAAAAGACCGGAATTGTGGAAAGACAATTCTTGGTTTTTACACCACGATAATGCACCATCTCATACTGCCCTCGTAATTCGTGATCATTTCGCCAAAAACTCAACCCATATCGTTCCGCAACCACCGAATTCACCTGATCTGGCACCGTGCGACTTCTGGCTGTTCACCAAGCTCAAAAGACCGCTCCGGGGACACCGTTTTTATACGATAGAGGAGATTCAAGCCGCAGCGAAGACGGAACAGAAGGCCATCCCGGAAAGTGACTACAACCAGTGTTTCGAAGATTGGAAAATCCGTTGGCATAAGTGCATTGCATCGGAAGGGGATTACTTTGAAGGGGATGAAATTGATTTGGAAGAATAAATAAAGAATTTTCAAAATAAATACAATGACACCTTATTTTTTGGGTAGTAGTATGTCCCACATTGATCGACATTTTCGGTCAAAAGTCAACTTTAAGTACCGGGGTCTAAATTTTCGGCACCTAGGGGCTTGAACAGTTCTTCATGGGCTTAAAAAATGGTAAATATATTTTTAATGCAAAATTGTATCTCGTTATATTAATTGCTTCTTGATTTGTGTACTGGAAACTGAACGAATGAAGTTGTGGTATATGGAAAGTAGGCGTGGTTATTGACCGATTTCGCTCATTTTTACAAAGTGACATAGAAATATGAAATAAATACAACATACCAAATTTTGTCGAAATCGGTAAGCCGAGTCTTGAGATATGGGATTTCACCAAAAAGTGGGCGGTGCCACGCCCATCGTTCAATTTTCACACCGGCTCTTATTAAGCTCTCTCAGCCATCTCGGTGGGAAAATTTAATGTGTCCTGCGTAATTAGTTATTGATTTATTGCGATTTTAGTAGTTTTTAACAGTAACGTTATATGGGAAATTAACGGGGTTTTCATCCGATTTTGTCCATTTTCACACTGTGGGTAGGCGTTTTTTATAATATTCGTGCTGAGCGAATTTGGTTGTAAATGTTTTAAGAGATATATACATTAAACTTATTAGAGAGCCGGGCCACACCCACTTTTTCAATATTTTTGCTACTACGATCCCCTCTACCAAATTACAGTTTTATATTTTAATTTAGTGCTTAGTTATGGCACTTTATATATTTTCGGTTAATGGCGATTTGTGGGCGTGGTATCGTTTTGCTTAAAATGGATCAATTTGAGTGAAAACTTGGCCTAGCTCCCATATAACTAATATCAGGATTTTCGAACATCCGGCTGACTTTACTCTGTATAATTGGTTTTACACTTTAAAGTATTTTCCCGGCTTTGATTTTTGCAATTTGCAAGAGTATAAATGTGTGATTGCACCCGAATTTAGCTCTTCCTTACTTGTTTTTTTCTAAATACAAAAATTTCCGTTAATCTTAAAAATCTATTCTAAAATTATACCGTTGTCTTTGAAAATAACCCATGCCAAATTTTGTGAAGGTATCTTCAAATACAAGAACTTGATTTTGATCATCCAGTTTGTTTGGCATGGATCCTATAGTGACCCAATTCGGTCGTAATCATCATCCACTTGTGCTCGCTATTCGTTCTCACTCAAGAACTGACGCCATTTAACCACCGTAAACGTCGTGAATTCGCTGATTTTGCCTTGGAACAATTTAAAAACGATAATAATTTTTTAAGTAAATCATCTTCTCTGATGAGGCTCACTTTCATCTGAATGGTGCGGTAAATACAAGGGGCGTTCCAAAGTAAACAGGACTTAAAAAAAAACAGAACAAATGGTTTTTTTCGGCAAAATCAATTTGTTTTATTCGAAATAGTCTCCTTCTGCTTCAATACAGCCTTTTACACGGTCCAAAAGCATGTCGAATGAGTATTTAAGCTCGTTGGCCGGTTTTGCCGCCAGTATGCCGGTGCAAACCTTTTGAATGGCCTCTACGTCTGCATAACGCTTTCCTTTCATGGACAAATGCATTTTTCCGAAAAGGAAGAAGTCGCACGTTGCCATATCAGGTGAAAACGAGGAGTGGTTAAAGGTTAAAATGTGATTTTTAGTCAAATAGTCGTCCTTCGAATGTTGGATTCTGAGCAATTTTTGGTCGTCAGTCAATTTGTGCGGAACAAACCGTGCACACACCTTTCATAAGCCCAAATGTTCGGTCAAAATGCGATAAATCGATGTTTTCGAGATGTTCAATTCCATTTTCATGAATTTCAATATCTCAATGATGATTTCAGCTGATTTTTGTTGAATTCACGCACAGTTTCGATGGACTTTCCGGTGATCACGGATTTTCATTGGCCCACATGTTGATCGTTATTTATGTCCTCACGATCACTTTGAAAACGCTGAAACCACTCGTGCACTCTGCTACGGGATAGGCAATCATCGCCATAAACTTGTTTCATCAATTGAAATGTTTCGGTAAAAGTTTTACCAATTTTAAAACAAGATTTAATGTTGGCTCTTTGTTCGAAGCTCATTTTCGCACCGATAACACAAACATACTGACACTTAAAACGCAATAACTTCACTTCCATTCTATGAAATGTCATGAAATTCTCACTGGACAATCGATAAAGATAGCAGATTCTAACGCACTAGTCGACATATAGAAAGCATAGCCGGGAGGCGCTAGATTCAAAAAGTCCTGTTTACTTTGGAACGCACCTTGTAAACGAAACTCTCTATTCTGGTGCAAAAAAAACATTCAAAAGAGTTTGTGATTTAACACCACTAGATTACTTTTTGTGGGGTTAGTTCAAGTCATTGGTCTTTAGATCCTAATTGTATTGACAACTATTAGGTTCAAAGAGCCTGCTTGGAAAATGCTCATCAAGTCAAATAAGAACTGGCCGTCATTACCAGCCGACAACCAGCCGATACCAATGTTCAGGCGAAGCTCTAATAAGTGTGACGATCAGCTGATAATATAAAAGACAGAAAAATTTCGAGTATGACTACATGTTGCCACATTTCTGACTAAACTCTGTGCTCATTAAGTTTGACAGCTCTCCATAATCCACACGTTCATCCTTTGTGCTAAAATTAGTGACACATTATCTAATTAATTTGTTGATTTGTTGCTTCTTTGTCATTTCTCAATTTCTAATATGCTATTAGGTTACTTATCAGCTATTCAAGCGTGACAACAACAAATAAGCAGCGAATGAATGGCCTAATGGGCTGTTGGAAAATTAACAACTCAAATAATTAAATAATATACACAAAAATTTCACAATATCCACAATGCCAGCAACAACGACAAAAGGATTAATATTTAAGGTAATGTGAGTGACAAATAACGAAGTGGCAATTTACAGTAACGGAATTGTAATTAGCAGCAATTATAAATGTGACTGACTAGTTGAATTCCAATACAAAATAGCTATGCATACGTACAAGTAGGAATGGACGTGGGTAGATACAGTGGTGGATAATATTAATTAGTTAGGCTTATTCGCATTTTTAGAGAAGTGAGGGAATATATAAAGTTACTTGTTGTTTGAAGGATTCCAATTTGCATATTTAGGTCTGGGTCTACTTACCGATCCACACAAACAGAACAAGAGTATTAAAATTCTTTAATTATTGCGTAACAAGGAAAAATTTTAACTTTTAACCGAAACTATAAGACCCTTCACCCAGATGACGCTACTAGAATTAAATCCATATAATTTTTAGCTTAGACATGGTGAAATGAGCACCGAAGACGGTGTAAATAGTGGACACCCAAAAGAGGTTATTACCGACAAAAACATCAAAAAAGTCCACAAAATAGTTTCGAATAACCGTACATAAAGTGAAACAGGCACTCTAAAAATATGAACTGAACGTGCAGATCATATCATTCACCAATATTTGGGTATGAGAAAGCTCTAGCAAAGACGAATTGATTGATTCGGAGCAGTGTTTGGAAATGTTCAAGCGTAATAAACCCAAGTTTTTGCGTCAATATATGCCAATATATGAAACATGACTCCATCGTTTCACTCCGAAGTCCAATCGATAGTTATCCGAATGGACTGCACACGATGATCCCATTACAAAGCATGGAAAAACGCAATAGTCGGCTGACAAGGTTATGGCGTCTGTATTTTGGAATGCGCATGGAGAAACTTTTATAGGTCCAATGTTTGCTTCTAAATGTTACAAATTTCAAGGAAAACTTAATATACTCTGTTCATTGTATATAGGTGAACCATATATTCCCGAGATAATGCGAGTTTTTAGGCAAATCCACAAACTAATGGAAAATACTTTCAAAGTATAGGTTCATTACATACAGTGATTTCGCTCCTAATGATATCGCTTGACGTTTCGTGATCAAAGAATTCAGGGACAGGGGTTGATGCAACCATTGTCTAGAGCGAGTTGCTTCAATGGGACTGGAAAAAGTAAATTGAAATGAGTGCAAAAGTGTTTTTTCATAGTAATGAAGACTCTGAAAAGCTATAAAACCTAATGAAACGAAGTCCATTTTACCAGTAATACAAAAAAGTGATCTTCATAATGGCAACCCTAAATTCAAGTTGCGATAAATGGAACCATAATCAAAGAGATATATTTGATAATCTGGGCCTAATTTTCTGACTGCAAATGTTATACTCACGAAGTTTCTTTGAGGTATGCGAAAAATTTCCCAATGCCTTCAAGACAGAGAAGAAAATAACGGAGGTAATAAGCCGGTGACAGAACTTCTCTCAGAACGTCTTGAAAAAAAAAACAATTCGCGGTGTTCACCATAACTCGGATGGAATATATTAATTATAATTCAAAAATAGAAAACCAAACAAAATTAGTCAAATGTTAATTAAATCTTCCCCGTAACGTTCTCTGTTAATTTAGTTTTTCATTTAAAAATATTCGGCCATTTAAAGTGTTAACTGTTATTTTCCACTTTGTGAGTGGAAAACACCCTTAATGTAAAAAAAAGAAAAAAACAATTTAGTAAACGTTGAGGGGCGGTATTTTATATGTAAAAAATGTGTACGAAGTTTGAAATGAATCGGTCCAGTAGTTTTGAAATGACAGTGAACATGGACTTTGAAAAAGTAGTTTTGAGAAAAACGCATATAAAATTTATAAACTAAGAAAATTACACTATATTGTCAAAAGTGTGCTCAATAATGTACAAAAGGTCAGAATAAAATTACTCAGTCCATATTAAAGAAATACATTTGCAAAAAAAGTACTTTTTTTACCTTGAAATCTTATGCCCTGCCTTAAGATCTTTACGCTTTACGGTAATAGAATTTCGAATCCAACTATAGTCGATATTGAAACAAGTTCAATGTTAGTTTTATATGAGATCTTATGCTATAAGTAAAGCTGAAAAGGACTACTGTTGAGTTTTACCAAAAATGAATTTCATTAATTTATGGATAAAGCAAACAAAGGCATTGCGAAAATGACCAAGCCAAAAGCATATATTTTCAGGAAAGGCTGTATATGAAAGTATGAAATTTCAGCTAGAAATTGACAGAGAACCAATTATGTGCTGAGAATGATAAGTCGTTAAAACCATATCTCTGCAAATGCAATAAAGTTGCACTTCAAAACAAATTGTGTAACTGGTGTAAAAAACGTTTCGAATCAACAAGCTAAACATAGAAATCATAGAAAATATAAGATGTGGGCAAAAAATAGTAAGACTTTTTAATTTAAATTAACCCATTTGTCAAAATATTTTTTTTCCAAGTTGGTATGACTATCAGTGAAGGCCGTGAACATCAACTGATGATCAACAGGTCAATAAAATAAAGGAATTTGTGCTTGAGAATCGACGATTAACAGTCAGAGATCTTACTGGCATCGTTGGAATATCGAAAGAATCAGTAAAAACCATTTTGAAAGATCATTTGAGCCTAAGAAAAGTGAAAGCACGATTGGTTCCAAAATCACTATATTTTTTTCGTAAAACAACGTCGCGTTAACGTCTGTGAAACAATGCTTTCCGACTACCAGGATGTCATGAAACGTATTATTACTGGTGATGGATCTAGGATCCATGCTTTCGGTCCGGAAAACAGACGATCAATCTGGCGAATATCATGGCTGAAGCCGAAAAAACCAAGTCAAAACAGGTCAAAAATCAAGTTTAGGTAGACAGTTTTTTCGATTATCGAGGTGGGGTGCACTCCGAATTCCTTCCGACCAGCCAAGTTGTCAACAAGGAAAACTATTTGAGTGTTATGCGTCGTTTACGCGAAGCTATTCGTAAAAAGAGGCCGGAATTATAGGCCGACAACTCTTGTTATTGCACCATGATAATACACCGTCGCCTACTGCATGAATTCTTCTCGAGTTTTCGCCAATTTTTCAACCAATATCGTGCTGCAACCATCGTATTGCCAACCTTTATACCTAATTTATCTCCGTGTGACTTCTGGCTGTTCAGCAAACTCAAGCGTCCACTCCGGAGATACCATTTTGAGTGAGTGGGAAACATTAAACGTGAACCGCTAAGCGCATTGAAGGCTATTCCGAGAACTGACTTTAACAACTGTTTCGAGGATTGGAAGAAACCAAGGTCAAGGGGGACTACTTTGAGGAGCACAACGTGGATTTTAAAGAATAAATTAAGAATTTTAAAATTATGAATAAAGTCTTACTATTTTTTGCTTTGTTTAGCCGGTAAAATCACAAAATCAATCACAAACTTAAATTGGAGGACGAGAAGATCGCACGTAACTAGATACGAAGAGCCTCATGCTCAGCAATTAAACAACTACGTGAGCAGCGGCTTCCTACGTGGAAAGCAGTTCTACAGAAATATTTATACAACAACAAAAATGATATACAAACTCTCAACATGAAATTAGTACTCATGGCATGGCGCATTGATAAACTGACAAATCAACTTGTAATCCAAACAATTCACGCCAAAATTATTGGTATGGTCGAACACGTCGCCACACGAATTGAAATTATAATGAAATAAAAAGTAAAAACACCATATTTACGTCGGCTTGTCGTGGCTAATTAAATTCACTTAGTGGGCAATTTAGCTCTTACTAGGCCATTACATCAACAACAAATCTCTGCCAACACTAATTAAGACACCCAATAATCGAATTGAAGCTAAAACGCATTCGCGGCTTATTGCGGTGGTTGGTGCGTTCGCCTTGAATGGGTAAAACCAGTGTGAAAAGTGCCAATGTAATGGGGGAGGTGGAGGACGAGGGCAGACAACTAGTTTAACAAATAAATCTAATAAGCGCCTATTGTGTAGCAGCTGTTGCCCGCTTGGCGCTCGTTCAAAAGGCCAAATCGTTCATTACAAACACTCTCTCACCCACTTACTCACACACCAATCAGCCCGCCACCGCGCACACAAAATGAACTACACCGGGCGACACATGCAAATACCGACCGACGACTGCCGCTGAGAACGCGCGACAGGAAAGCATATTTGTCCACGCCCAAATTGTACAAGTTGCATGCCACACAAATATTTTCATGAAACCAAATGAATTGGTAACAAGCGTGTGGCGGTGGAAATATGTATGTATGTGTGGTATGTTGTGAAGTTTGGTTAAACGGCGGTGCGGGGGTGAAATTGTTGGCGATAAGGGAAGCGAACATATGACAGCGACCATATTGACAAGCCAGTAGACGACACCCCTTAGAGCAAGCAACCACACTGTCATTCCCTGAGCCATAGACAGGCAAATAGTATGCAGTAGCTGCCCAGCAAGTGCTTTGGAAAGCAACCCCCAGGTACATTCATAAGAAAATAAGGACACCCACACACGCTTTCGGGCTTACTAACTATATGCATATGTCAAATAATTCCTTTATACCCTTAAGTATGCCGTTGTGGTTTTAGAAGGTTTTAACGAACAAGTACATAAATGTTTGAAACCTTGAAATCCCCATTTCAGCCATAAATTTTTACAATATTTGAAAAAATTCTCTACAAAATAAGTTTCTTTCAAGCAAGCTCCTTTGACAATCGTCCGCTAATATGACGTCAGCAAATTAACTTACAAGTATAACGTTGAGTCGTTGAGATCAAGGGGCGGAGACTAGTATTTTATAGCTAAAAATGCATAGAGCAATTGAAATGAGATTATACTCGTAAGTAGAATCTTGATGTTTTTGCTGTGGATAGGGAGTTTCGAAAAATAGCTGCTTATTTATGCCTCAAATTTCGGAAAAGTTCAATGCAAATTTTAGGGTTGGACTCAGCGTACCGTGAATGACTCTATTTTTACTCCCTTCGTCGAGTATACAAAAGAGTTTTCCACGCTTTTGTTACCCAAAAAGGTAGAAACCGATCACTAAATATATATTTTTCTAAATTTTCTGACTAATTTATGAAATTATGTGATAAAACTCGTTGAATTAATTTATTAATACCGTACATGAGCAGCTTACTCTGATATTATATTGTCTTTACACATATTCCCTACCACACAAAAAAGTCTGGAATTGCGCACCGGCGGGATCGAACCATTGTCACGCCCAAAAACACTGTTAAACGAAACCTTATAATGCGCCATAACTAACATAACTTTAAAGTAGGCGTGACCCCGCCCCAAATTGTTTAATACAGAGGAAGAGGAATACCTTCAAGCCAATGTGTCGAGGTAGCCGTGCTGATGGCTGAATGGTCAGCGAACGATAATAGCATAGCTGCTCCCGAACGGTTTACTCCGATGTCCCGGCGAGGTCAGGGGATTGAAAAGAACAAGTGTCCAACCACTACAGGTCTACTCGTGGAACAAGTGAACAACAAATGGAAAACAAACAAAAACAACAGGCAGCAAAACATTGACGACCAACTCTCTTAAAGGGCCAACGGTAAAGACAAAAGGACTCCAGGATCATTAATGGAGTCCGACGAAAACACCGCATAACTTACTGAATAATATGCGTTATAAGCAACAAATTTCGTAACATTAATGATAAGGAAGGCCCATCTTTATTTGAAATCCTAAAACTCAGGAATTACTTAACCAGTTTCAACCAAATTTGGTATATGAGATCACTCAAACATTCCAATTAGGTGCTATAAAAATCGGATATCAACCACGCCCACTTATCGTATAAAAAAACTTTTAAACTCCAACTGATGCTTTCACTTCAAATATATGATAGTTTTCCTTCTTTCCTGTAATGAACAATAGACATTTATTGTCTTTCGAAAATTTTCTTTGCTTTTCGTTTTAGGGATTTCTTGTTCCAAAAGGACTGTTATAAAAACTGCAAAGTTTTAAATACGATTTGTACATTTGTGAAGACATTTGGTCAAACCACCATTATGGAGAAACTGGAATCGTCGATATAAAGAACGAGGAAGCACTTTACATCTAAAAATGTTGTCAAAGCTTTAGTTCTACTCTTTGAGATTAGATATGGTATATCTCTAAATACTCGGTTGATAAGGGACAGACTTCAGAGATCTGGCATCAAACGCAGCAGCACTATAGTCAAACACCTATTTTCAAAAACACAGATTGAAAAAATGTTCACTGTGGAAAACATAAACCGTGTTTGGAGCAATGTAATATTAACAGATGAGTAAATTTTTGTATTATCCAACCCATTGAGATGTGTTTGGCTAAGAAAAAAACAAAAGATTTCATGAGGCTACTTCGACGTGCCTGGACGCCGTTTCCTGTGGAGAATGCGGAAAATTTAGTTGCAAGTTGCCATGAAAGATTTCCGGGAATATTAGACAATACAGGGGATCAGAGTAAGTATTGAATAAATGACAACTAAAACAAAACAGTGTGTTTTCTATAATTACAACATTTTTCTCAGTATACACCATTATTTTTTGAACACAGTCTAAGTAATTTTACAAAGAGAATCTTTGAGAACTTAACATATTCGAAGTGACACAGAAGATAGACCAAAGGGGTTAAATACCAAAAAATAGAAAAACTAGAGCCTAATAAAAGCAAATCAATAATTAGAGTAAAATTTTAACTTAATATAATGATCGGAATACTAATTGGTCAATGGCTGGTGGCGGCACACGTCCGCAGGATAGGGCTGACAGATTGCGAAGACTGCAGGAAATGTTTAGAGCAGGGCACCAGGGAAACAGCGGAGCATCTCTTGCGCACTTGTCCCGCATTGAGAAGACTACGCTGTAAGCATCTGGGGACCCCATGGTATCATACATTGGAGGAGTTATCGATAGTGAGGACGTAGAATTTGTTAAAATTCGCGTCACGCGCAGCCATCCTAACCTAGCCAAGTATAATTTTAAAATGGTATAAACAATTTGGAAGATTTTTATTCCAAAATTTGTTATAACAACCTTCAAAACTTTTATGACGCATGCTATTCTACCTTTCCGGGTAACCGAAGCATTATTATAGTAATCCGGTACCGGGCGGGTTTTTGTTGAGATCAAAATGGCTTAAAGTGTCGCAACATAATGGCCTAAATGAGGGTTGCATTCGAAGTGTAACCATTGCATGTTCTTTTTTAAAACGCATTGCCACAGTATAATAAAAAAAACACGTAAAGAAATGTGTACAAACATTTATAGATACATATAGGCAAATAAATATGTTTACAGCAATACATGGTATGTAGATTAGTTTGTCTATACATTTGAATCGAACCCCCACCATACCTATTGTCGTACGTCGCACTTATTGCAGTTGACAAATACAAATTTCATACATACATATATACATATAAACGAAACATACGTACATATGTACATATATATAGTCGTAGGAGGGTTTCCTCTTTGGTTGCGTGCTGGCCATTCTATTTTCAAGTTCCGAGGCGACATAATGTCCTCTGCTCTTATGACAGTTTTTCCCACTTCACCTTACGGCCAAATTCCATTTCATTCTCTATAAACACACATACACACACCTGCATACGACTGCATAGGTTGTTCGTTGAAATGGGGAGACTTGCGTCAAACTTTTGGTAACAGTAAATTCTTAATGAAACTCGTGTTAGCCAGGAATGTGTTATACAGGGTGTTTAGCAGTCGCTGAAGTTGATATAATTTATTAAAAGCAAAAATTTTTCAACAGAGTTCGCAAAGGTTATTTTTTCTCCTCACAGGTATAATGCGGATTGAGACTCCATAAAAGTAAAGTTAGGTAAGTATAACGAGATGATAAATTCAGTTCCCACGGCAATCGAGTCAACGTAACCGGAACGGACCGGATTTGTAACTGACAAAGCACTATCAACTCGAAAGGAAATTACTTAATGGGTGTTATCTGTCGCCAGAACAGCAACAGACGTTAGAACTTCAAGTAATTAAGGAGTAAAAAAAGTTCAAGAAGTTCAACGGAAAGATCGGGAAAGAGAATAGTACCAAAATAACTCAGAATCCGACTAAAATAATTAATTTTTCTAAAAAATCCAGCTTACGAGCCACAAGCTCCTCGACTGAAACCAGTAACAACAGTCAAAAAGGCTCAATCTTATATCATAAAAGCTTGACAAACGAGTGAAGTAAAGAATCCAGCTCACAATGCTCTCCACACATTAAGGATTGGGGATATTTTTCATGTTTGGAAGATGGGAAGGTATATAAAGCACTGCGTTTAAACCAAAACTGAAAAGAGCTTTCTCTACCAATCATTTCCATCAGAAAGCTTTCACAATCTTCAAAATTTTCAATAAACCTAGACAATGACGGCTTCTCGAAAAGTGCAAGTATTGAAAAGTGAACTGAAAGTCAAATGTTAGTAATATAGATGTACGCAGAAGGTCCAGAGATATGGTTAGGCAAATAAAACATTCATGAAATCATAGTAAGAGCAATAAGGACTCGAATGCTATGAAAAGGGAATAAGACACTCTTAACATACCCTGAAACTAAAAGCTTTGATTGCTCGTAATTAACTGGCAAATCCATCAAATTAAAGAACTCTTCGAAACACCCTATTTGTACACATGTTACCACCCAAATAGTTTGTCAGAAGAAAACTTTTCTGTCTACAATGCACAAACAAAATGGTCGAACTTCCTTCATCATCAATGCGGCAATTGAAGGAACAAAGTAAACTTAGCAGAAGCATTTCAATAGAACCGTATATCTATGCGCCCCGTGGATTTCGATGGCTAGTCGCACCATGCGGCCGGCCATCTTGAATTATTTACGACAAAAACTTTGACATGTGCCGCCCGCTTCTAGTTTTTTTCTTCTTCTTTCTTTATTCGGCTTTGCCCAAAGAAAATAAAATGTCTCCGCTTAAGGAGGACATGTGGCTCTAATCAAGAAATTCAAATAATCACCGAAGAAATACTTGGCAAGTGAATACGCGGACGCGCACCAACAAAAACAAGACAACGGTTATAACGGTAGATATTCATTGAAACGCTAACAATCGTGGGGAATGGACAGTTTTGCTTGATTGCACTCGAAAGTTGGTCCGTTATTAGTTCGTTCGTTAGTTTGGCGAGTAAGAAAAGCATTGAAACGCGTTGGAAACTTAAAAGGACACAAAACTTTTGAAGAAATTCCTTGAGTTGAGTATGCTTAATTGAAGATATACATGTGTACATACTTGTTTGGAACTTTTTTTAAGTGACTAATTAACATTTAGGAATATTATAAAAACTTCTTATACATTTCAGGGTAATTAATTTTTTTTTAATTTGTTAATCAGACCTAAACTTTTTCTTTACTGTTGATAAAGTGTTCAGTTAATTCACTGAGATGATGAAACTGCTCAATTTCCTTACGGAAAGTGTTACTTTTAATACCAACTGTACATTTTTACGTTTATTTATCTCGAAAATAACCTTAAAACCTCTGTTAGCTGCTTGGGCGAGCTTATTCTCCTATTTACTTATAATATGTACCGACAAATGGTGGGACCTGCAAAACTTTTAAGGCGACTCTAAGGGCCTAATCGATTTTATGAACGAACTTTTTCTAGCACAAGGAAAGTGAAGTGCCAACTCTGCGCCAACCGGTATAAGAAAATATCTTTTGATATTCAAAGATTAGGCAAAATTTAAGATAGACCATCTTTCTCAGTCAGTATTTTTATTAATCGCTGTACCTTACGAGAGAATGCAATAGTTCCAAACCCAACATGCTCAAAACCAGTAAGAAAATTCATTCTTAAAACGACATACTATGTATTAATGTATAAAGGGTGATCCATTTCAAGGCTCCCTTCTTTTTTAAAGAAAAAACACATAAACTTCAAATTTAATGGGGAATGTTTATTATTATCTGAAAAAACATTCTTTGGAATTTTTTTTTAAGATTATCTCTTTCAAAAGTTGGCCGCGCCTACGTCTCAGATGGTCCATCCGTTGAGTCCAATTTTCGATGACTCGTTCGAGCATTTCGACTGGTAACTCCGAAAGACATACGTAATGTTTTGCACTAAGGCCTGAATCGAAGCCGGATTGTCCGAATAGACTTTAGACTTAATATATCGCACAGGAAAAAGTCTAACAGCGTGATATCACACGATCGATCGACACAAAACGTGAAAGTCACCGAAGTGTTCTCTCAATAAATCCTTTGACTGATGCGATGGGTGGAAAGTGGCGCCGTCTTGTTGAAACTCACTGTCGTCGAGATCACGAGCTTCAATTTCAGTCATCAAATAGTCAGTAGTCAGGGCGTGTTAAGGGTCGGTATTGACGATAACGTTCTCACCGGTATCATTTTTGAAGAAATATGAACCGATGATCGTCTCACAAACCAAACCAAACCATTGTTTTTTCTGGATGAAATGGTATCTCTTTAATCTTTCGGGTTGTTTTCGTTCTAAATGCGGCAATTTTGTTTGTATAGTACATACCCATTGAGCCAGAAATGGTCCTCATCGCTGAACAAAATTTGGCTCGAAAACGTCGGATCTTCTTAGAACTTTTCAAGAGTCCATAGCTCGAAGAGATGTCGCTTGGTAAGGTCAAGCGGCTTCAGTTCTTGCACAAGCTGTATTTTGTATACTTTCAATTTGAGACCTCGATGTAAAATGCGCCAAGTCGCTCCATACGTCAATCCAAGTTACTGCGAACTGCGCCGAATCGACTCTCCACTGTCTTCATGAAGACTTTCAGCTACAGCTGTTATATTTTATTCACTGCGTGCTGGACGTGGTCTATTCAGTCGGATATTATCCAATAACAAATGCAGGGTCTCAAGATGGGTGATGGTGTTGCGAATAGTACGCTCAGTAGGCCGATTGTGTTGACCGCAAGCGAAGCGCGAACGAGAATTTTCGTAAAAATGCTGAACGATTTGTAAACGTTGTTCAGGTGCAAGTCTTTCCATGATGAAATGCCGAACATTACTCAACAATAATTACATGACAGCTTGACACGACCCACGCTTGATTTGACACAAAAAGGCTATTGAAAAAGGTAACTCTACTTTTTAAAACGAAAAACTTCAGAAGGGCCCAACGATTGAATAAATAACTCCAGGAATAACCAGTGGTACTCGGAAATAAATAGTTATACAAAATAATAAGACAATAAATGTCATGTTCAAAAATTGTATAAAGATTTAAGAAGTAAAGGCAGAAAAGATAATGAGCTTGCTGATATTATAGTAAAAGAAACTGCGACAACCAAGCGAATAAATCGGCGCCGTTTTTCGCTTTGAAAGAATGGATCTACGGGTGGAGGATAGGCCGCTTGTAGAAATCGCTATTTGGTAGCAGATCGTAACGTTGCGAGGTAGGCTTCGTCGGCACTACCAGGCAAAAAACTATTTCTGGGAGTAAGTTCGATACAGAAATGCAAAGTTGTAAAAATCGACTGTTTACAGCGAAGACAAATGAAGCAGCCAGTAGATTTTTATAAAGCTTGCTGAGGCTAAGGTGTCATATTTATAGACTAGGATACTGTTTTACAGATTTATGTCGATTATACGCCAGGAGGCAGGCACAAGTAGGCAAACTCCTACAAGAAGAAGGAGTCACTTTATCGTTGAAATAAATCAGATAATATAGCACATCAAAACCATTAGCCCAGGAGCGTTACTATATCATATATACATATGTATATACTATATGTATGTGCTTCAGTATCAAATATTACAGAAATTGAGCAGCTTAGCTCTGTTTACATGACAATCGGATCTACTTAAGTGAAATTGATCATAATTCATATTCAGAAAATGACTGAGCAGCATTTTCTAAAATGATTTGGGAACAGTTTTAAGAGTCACATAATCACTTTTTCGCAGATTATTGTAAATGTCACCTTTGAATTCTGTTTCGAATATTAGAAAAGAAAAACTTAAGACGATTTTCTACTAATACCGAATAATATTTCTGCTTTTGGTCTCTCCAATGGGTTTCAAAATTTAATAAAGTTTTTTCTTAGTAATAAAATTAAAGTTTTTAAAGGTCAAAAGTCACATTTGGATTGCGATTGAAAAACTCAGAACTGAACACATTTGTATCGGGCTTTTACCGAACACACATACACGCGTAATTCTCTCGCGTACACGATTTTCGACAGCACAGAAGGCAAAAGGCAAAATCACATCAGATACCCATTAGTCCACATTCAAATGCGCTCAAGTGTTAAACAAGCCACATTCAAGCTGCAATCGGACCAACAAAGCGCAACCAACGGAGGGGTGGGACGGACGCGCACAGAGCTTTGTAGCCGAGAGAATGAGAGGCGTTCGTTATCAACGCGTGTCTCTATGAATTCACTAAATTAAGCTTACGAAAGCGGGCAAATGGGATGGACACCGAGTGAAATTCTGTTGGAGTATACGCACTAAAAAGGACAAAATGTTGCTGGAATGGCAATGAGGTGCTGATGCAAAAGGACACTTGGTGAGAGCGACGAATGCACGCGCTGAAGCGAAATAATTGCGAAGATGAGTGGGGAAAATGCCTAAAATTGCAATAAAAAAAATATTAATATATAATAAAATTAAAATTTGTTATCACTTCAAAACGGCTAATATTAAAAGGGTCTAACGGCATTACTTACGATTATGATTAGCTTGTTATGATCATGAACTTTGCATTAGCAACAAACAGGGTCAACTGCTCAAGGTTAAAGCATAAAAGTTTTTTGCTATCACAAGATTAAGGTAAGCAAGCGCAGTTAATAAGCGTATGCCCCCTGAAGTATGCTACAATATTGCAAATTACAACGCAATGACTTGTTGATGAGATGCATTTATCACAGCAGCGCTAACCGCACAAGCGCTCAGCTAGCTTACAAAATATATGTATATGTTGGTATATATATACATATGTATTTACTCTCATAAACATGTCTGTGTTCCTTGCCGTCAGCAGCTTTATTGGAGTTTTTTTTTTGCTTTTTTGTCAACTCATCCACCAGCAGGGGGTGTAGTGGCCTTGATTAGAAACCTTCAGTTACTTGTTGTTGATCTGTGTGTTGTTATTGTCTATTATTATTGTCACCACAGTAACGGTTTATTCTTGTACAATATTTGTTGTAGAGCAAAGGCATGTGGAATAACATATATACACGTGTATGTGTGTGTGAACAAAAATGTTTGCTGTACTTTTCTTGTTGTTGTTATTTGTTGTTGCACCCCATCTCGCAACATGACTTAATTAAACGACAATGGTTGCAAATTGAATCAAAGATCGCTCAACTTGAGCCGTCACAAAGCAGTAGCTTGCCTATATGGCATATAAAGGTTTAGATGTATGCATGTGTGTGTGTGCAATACAGGCACGCATATGTACTGTATTTAGGTGTTATGTGTGTGTGTCGCGGCATAAAAGGCCACAATTTGCCAAAGTCGACGAGTCATTGAAACGTATAATCTGAAGCACGTGCTGCACTGTGTCATCAGCGGGAGAAAAAAAAACGAAAACATTAGAGAAGAATAACAACAAAAACATACAGATTTTTTCAGGTACATGTATGTATGTATGTATGCATATGTTCAAGAATTATGTACTTTGTGTTTATAGTAAATAAAAAGCATATTTTTGAGGTTAGGCGCAGGCAGTTCTGACAAGACCACGACATAGTGCTGTGGGAACAATGTATTTATATTTTAAATTCTCTGTTTTTTAATGAAAATGCAATTTTATTGCAAAGAAATGATTACAAATGAATTATTCGAAGTATTTCACATCGTTAGTCACAACTTTCTCCTATCTTCCAGGCAAAGCTCGAATAACATTACAGTCAAACTATTCATATTGTGATGCTAACCAAGAATCAAGCCAATTTTCGTTGTCGTGTTGTGAGTGGAACTGCTTCTAAAACAGACCATGTGCAATATCTGGAGAATATAGCGGATGGGATAGGACAAGCAGTTTCAGATAGGTTTTAACGCGTTTGACAACGTGAGGTCGAGCGTTGTTATGCAGCAGAATCCGTTTGCCGTGTCCCTTCTTGTATTGAGGTCATAAAAAACCCAAGCTCTTTGTTTCTAAATCATTCCCAGTACAAGTAGTTGCTTTGAAATTACGGATTCTCATCGAGCAACGTTTTCAATTCAGAGTTTTCGAAAGTTTTTGGCTTCCTTCAAGTTCTTCAGTTCTGTAAAGAATGTGTTTCGCGCCGTTCGCAACAACTCGGACTGACGTATGGAACGACTTGGCCTATTTCACGTCGGGATCTTAAATTGAAAATACAGCTTGTGCAAGAACTGAGCTGCTCGAACTTCCCAAGCGACATCGCTGCACTCTATGAGCTCTTAAAAATATCGAAGAACCACGTTTTTGAACCAAATTTTGTTCATTTCTGGCTCAATAGGTTTGGAAACAAGCAAAATTATCGCATTTAGCACGAAGAGCAACCTGAAGAGATTCAAATAATACACGTTTTCAGCCGGTCGATTGGCCAAAAAAAAAATTGAAAATTGAACTCAACGAATCGACCGTCTGGGGCCACGGTCAACATTATATAATATTCAAAAAATAAATGGCAAAGAATATTCTTTCGAATGAAAATAAACAAACTAGATTAAAATTGAAGTTTCTGCGTTCTCTCTTTAAAAAAGTAGGTTAAATTGAGGGAAGCACTGATGCACAAGTGGCCAGCATTGATCAATAGAAAAGTTGTAGTGTTCCACCAGGATAACCAGGAGTTGTCATACAAGTTTTATGACTCGCCAAAAGCTTTTGCAGGTGGAAGGGGATGTGCTACCACAGTCAGCATTTACTCTAGACTTTTCACCTTTAGACTTTTACTTGAACAGGTCGCTACCAAATTTTTTGATGAGAGAACCTTCACCTCAACTAAAAACGTCAAAAAACACTTGAACCTGTTCTTTGCCTGCAAAGATTAACAATTTCATGAGCGTGGAATCAATCTTCTACCCTTAAGATGGCAAAAGAGATTGGATCTAAATCGAAAATTTATAATTTCATGAAAAAATTTACACAATCAAAAAAAGCATGTTTAAATTGCAAGAAAAAAGCTGAAATTACTTAGTGAAGACCCAATAAATAACTAAGTCTTTCTGGGAGAATTCTTAAAAAGAAAAAATGAAGAGATAATATAACATTTTTTGCAGACTTTTATTTATCTCCTGCGTGCCAATATTCCACTACGCACATAACCTTCATTTTTCAATATAATACACTTTATAAAGTGAAATATTTGAACTTGGCAAATCTATGATAAATAAATGTACGTATATGTATGTTTTCTATGATAAATAAATAAATAAATATATTTGTATATGAGCTCACCAGTGCGATAAAAAAGTGATCACCAGCTTACCTGCAAGTAAAACAACAGAAAAATCATTAAAGTTTCATTTGTTACTTATATACACATACATACATGCTATTCTATATATATGCTATATTCTATTTGTAATACTAGTTCAGCTTAGAATTTATAAATTTTTCTGATTTTTACAAATGTGAGCGCTCTTCGACAAAAAAGAATACCACTAGTCATAAAACTTTTCATTAAACATTCATGAGTAGCTTAGAAGAGGAAACGAAACTCCAAACTGAGTTATAGTAAAATATTTATTTTTGATCTGATCAAATTTGACCCGGACTGATGAAAATAAGCTATATTTTTATGTAACCGGAAACTCTATTCGATATAATATCTCAAAAAAATATATCTAAATGATATATAATAAAATATTTATATTTGATATGATCAAATTTGACCGGGACTGATGAAAATAAGCTATATTTTTATGTAACCGGAAACTCTATTCGATATAATATCTCAAAAAAATATATCTAAATGATATATAATAAAATATTTATTTTTTATCTGATCAAATTTGACCGGGACTGATGAAAATAAGCTATATTTTTATGTAACCGGAAACTCTATTCGATATAATATCTCAAAAAAATATATCTAAATGAGTTATAATAAAATATTTATATTTGATATGATCAAATTTGACCCGGACTGATGAAAATAAGCTATATTTTTATGTAACCGGAAACTCTATTCGATATAATATCTCAAAAAAATATATCTAAATGATATATAATAAAATATTTATTTTTTATCTGATCAAATTTGACCGGGACTGATGAAAATAAGCTATATTTTTATGTAACCGGAAACTCTATTCGATATAATAGCCCAGTAAAAGTATATCAAACTGCGCTATAATAAAATATTTATATTTGATCTGATCAAATTTGACCCGGACTGATGAAAATAAGCTATATTTTTATGTAACCGGAAACTCTATTCGATATAATATCTCAAAAAAATATATCTAAATGATATATAATAAAATATTTATATTTGATATGATCAAATTTGACCCGGACTGATGAAAATAAGCTATATTTTTATGTAACCGGAAACTCTATTCGATATAATATCTCAAAAAAATATATCTAAATGATATATAATAAAATATTTATTTTTTATCTGATCAAATTTGACCGGGACTGATGAAAATAAGCTATATTTTTATGTAACCGGAAACTCTATTCGATATAATATCTCAAAAAATATATCTAAATGAGTTATAGTAAAATATTTATTTTTGATCTGATCAAATTTGACCCGGACTGATAATATTTTCCATAACCGGTGCATTAAAATGTCCAAGGCCTACCATCGTTCGTAAATCACATGCTTTTGGCAAAACTCGTTTTTTTTTATTCATCGTAGTTCCCTTCAAGGATGACAAACTGATTATAGCAACCCTCCAACTTTTTGATTACGATCTGTGCTTTGCTGCAAAATAGGCCTCAGTTTAGGCGATCACCTCTTCATTCGACGAAAGTTTCTCCCCAGCGAGCATTCTTTTACGATTTGAAACCAGAACTGAAGAATACGTTGGAGGTGGAGGCAATTCAAATTCTATTTCATGGATTTTTTCTAAAGTTTTCCGAGACTTTTGACTCGGTGCGTTGTCTTGGTGAAACAGCACTTTTTATCTTCAAATGCGACCACAGCAGCTACTCGGTTTCTACAGTAATCCTACAGAACCCGCTATCTCCGCTTTTAAAAGATCATGTCTCGTCATGGCATTCGCTTAAAATTCTTTCTTGCTGCCGATATCCTATAATCCACGCAGAATTAAAAAAAATGCGAAAAAAGTAATTCCTTTCCAGCCTACCCACAAACCTACCGACACTGTGGGTGGCCTTAGACCAGCTGCGTGATACAAAAACAACCGAAATAATAGATTTGCGTGATTAATTTCGATTGCCACTTAAGCGCGTACTTCTGTAAGAGTTCCGCAATTTGTCAAAAGAGGAAGAGGAACAAAAATAAGGTCGAACGAACACACACACATACACAGAATACTACTTATGTGTGTGCGTACATCCGCCAACAAATGGTTTAGAAGAACGTGGAAGCTATGATCAGTGGACCAAAGACACACATGCACATGTCGCACTTTGCGCTGAAAATGTGCCAACAACAGCAACAACTAACAACAATTTTCGAAATCATATAATTAGTGTCAGCGCCGAAGTCACATTTGGCTGCAGCAGAGCAACGCCTACAAGGCACACGGCGAGGCAGGCAGAAACACGGCAGGACAAGCGAACTAGCCGGCTAGATGATGACTGCTGGTTGGCTAATAGTTACACGCTTGACGGCGCGCGGGGATGTGAGCCGGGCGCAGGATAACAGCAGTTCGATAACTTTCGGACTTACGATCCCTAATATTATATATGTTTATGCAATATATATATATATATATATATATATATATGTATATATATATATTCTCAGCTTCTCTATGATTCGCGCAGCCACAAGCCAAGGGGACAGACACAATTGCCGCAAGCAACGCAAGAGGGGAACGGTCACACGCACGTTTGTGTACAAAATGCGACTGCTGTCCATTCATGCATCCGTCAGATAATTATTATAATTACCTGCGTGAGTGCAGGTTTCCACATTTCACTGGGACAGAAGAATTAAAAAAAACACATTATATTAGTTAGACAGAATAGCCAAAAAGACGAGTCTCAAAACACCGCAGTGAGAATGAAAATGACAACAAATGAGGGGAATGGGAAATTGGGCAGCGAGAAGTGTCTATGCACATGCAACTGACCAGGTATAGCGAATACATACATGCATACTGTTATATATATATGTATACATATATACATGAGTTTACATATATGCCCTTTAGATACTTAGGGCATGCACATACGCCTCTTTCGGCCTTTGAAAAAACATTAGATGATTTGCGGCAATCATACATAGATACCTGCAGATAACCAGGAAGTGCACGGCAGCAGTAAGAAGCCAAGTCATATGTATATATTTATTTATAAACATACATATGTATATGGCATATACTTAGAAGTATATATAAGCGAGCATATATAAGTTACTATGTTATATGCAAATGGATGATTTTATGCACCCGAATTTTCATGATCAGTGGTCAGTCAGTGGCAAATTATTATTATATGAATTATAATATATATGTATATATGTACTACGGTAGTTCTAAAAGTCATCATTTTATTTTGTCCCAATTTTCTTAGCTCATAAAAAAACTATTTTTACTTTCGAAATATTTTTTAATATTTCAGTTACTGATTTTGTAGTCAAAGGAGCTGATGTGCATTATAAGGGCGATAGGCGTCATTTTGATCAGTTTTTACAATGTAAGTATGCACATTTTTAGTTAAAATTTTGCGCGAAAACTCATTCGTCGAAATATTTTTTTCTAGGTTGATATGACTGTCAGTGACATCTGTACCAAATGTCACATCAAAAAAAGGCCTTCGGTGATAATTGTGTATCGAGAGCAAGTGTTTTTGATTGGTACACATTCTTCAAAAAGAGTCGAGAACGTGTTGACGACGAACCACGTCCAGGTCGGCCATCAATTAATTGAAAATAAAATTAATTGAAGATCAACACGTCAATAAAATATAGAAATTTATCCTTGAGAATCGGCGGTTAACAGTCAAAGATCTTACTGGCATAGTTGGAATATCGGAAAGATCACTGAAGGTCATTTCCAAAGATCATTTGGGTCTAAGAAAAGTGAAAGCACGATTACCAAATTACTTTCGAAAAACCGCGTCGCGTTAACGTCTGTAAAATAATGTTTTCCAACTATATTACTAGCGATAAGTCTTGGATCTATGCTTACGACCCTGAAACAGACGTTTCAATCGGCCATAAATGGTGACAAATGTGAGCCGAAGCCGAAAATCCACGTCAAAGCAGGTCAAAAAACATGGTTATGTTGACAGTTTTCTTCGATTATCGAGATGCGATGCACTTCAAATTCCTTCTGATCGGCCAAACTGGCAACAAGAATACGACTTGTGTTAAGCGTCGTTTGCGCGTATCTATTACCAAAAGGATGCCAGAACTATGAACCGACAACTCTAGGTTTTTGTATCCTACATTATTCAGTAAACTCAAACGACTACTCCGGGGAAACCGTTTCCAGTCAATCGAATACATTAAAAGTGAATCGAAATTGACTTAAACAACTGTTTTGAGGATTGGAAAAAATGTTAGCAGAAGTGTATTCGGGCCAAGGAGGGTTGCTTTGAGAGGGACGACATAGATTTTGAAGAATAAAATAAGGATTTTAAACTAATGAAAAGGTCTTACTATTTGTTGCTCATAGTAATATAGATGTATGTATGTATATCAACGGTGTACCAAGATTAACCCCAAATTTAATTTACCACCATTTAAGTAACGGTTATGTGTTTTCAACAAAAACAAAAAACAAATCGACAGCTGACAGTTCAGGCTTAGTAAATATGGAGCGAAATGTCTTTATTATTAAACAACATTTTAAAAATACTGAAAGGTAGCTCTCTACAGCGTATACTCACTAAATATCTGTGTCTCCATGCTTTCAAAATTTAATTAACACAACAACTGAAGCCTAATGACCACGCACAGCGAAGAAAGTCTATTGAATGAATTATTGAGATTCACCTTCATCGATTTGTTGATCACCATAATTACCGCTTTTGGGGTTTTGAGAACCCACATATAATTGGCGAAAAACAAACGCATTCACAACATGTCACTATTTGGTGTGGATTGTGGGTTGGAGGCATAATTGGATCATACTTTTATGAAAATGAGGCTGGTCAAGTAGTAACTCTTACAGGTACTGGTACTGGTAGTACTCGATATCGCCACATAATAACCCAGTTCCATTTTGCCAAAATTAGATGATATGGATGTGGCTAATATCTGATTTCAACAAGACGGTGCCACATGTCATACAGCCCGTGAAACACATCAATTACTGCTGAGACATTTCCAGGTCGTTATATACTTGTACATACATAAATAATTATCATGACGGTCTGAGTCGATTTAGCCATATCCATCTATCTGGCTACTTATCTGTCTGACTCTGTCTCTTTTTGAGATATCTATCTAAAATATTCTATACATCTTTTTCTATGCAATAAGCTGATCACTTGTCGAAATCGTCTTTATCGGGCGTCTCTAAGAAACAGCCGCCATAGAAACTGAACGATTAAAATATAGTTCTTGTATATATACCGAATAAATTGTTCAGATTGGACCACTATAGCCTACTTTTATTACTAATTTCGGCTTCGATGTTGTTTATATCAAACAAAGTGACTAGAAAGAAATAGCAAAACGTTTTCCGTTGGATGCGAACCGTTGGCCAGTTACAGCCGAAGTGATCACATGTGTTTGACATTTATATTCAATATACCTTGGCAATTTATCATATAAAGACTTCCAAAAAAGCATTTAAAAATTGCAGAAACTTATTTCCAAAACTCGCGTTATTTACGGAAAACTAACCACATTTCTAATGGAATGAAGTCATATATAAATATACGTAAAGTGATCAAAAAGTGTATAAATCTCTAGAACGAGATCACCAAGCAGTTAAATTTTAGTCCTAACGGGTACCAAAAAGAGTGAAATTACCGCATTCGGAACTCGAAAAATCATGAAAATACTCTCCAGACCCCTTTGCATCTTTCAAAAGTTAGTGTCGCGTGGAGATTTCAAGAACGACGCTTCATTGGTTCAAATTTTTTAAATTAAGGATGGATCCAAAATATCCGTCAATAGTGAATGCTACAAGCAAAAGATTTGAGATCTGGGTATGTATATAATTTATTTCGAATATGAAACAGTTTTCCAAAGTAGCCACAAAATAAAAACTATAGTTACCCACCCTAATATGCCTTTGCACACTGCCATTTACATATTTCTATTTCCCTAAGACATCCTTCCGACGCATCTTTGAAACATTCTCTTGCGCGTCGTATATGTGGGTGTGTGGGTTGTCTAATTTGTGCGTGTGCTATATAATTATGTGCAGTTAATAACAATCGAAATATGACATAAATAGACGCACCCTCGCCGCTGACTGCGACCATAGATGGTAGTCACCGAAAAGCAAAAAAATATTAGATATTCAAAACAGCATTTGCTCACGCCTCACAAGCGCTTACACACACACACTGCAGCGCAAGCGCAACTCTGATAAGCGAAGAAATTGTGCGTAACAATTGCGGCGGGTCTTTTGTTTGCCACCTTTCACTCGCCAATTCGGGTTTAGGTCAATACGAGTACATAAGTAAGTGTATAAGTACATGCATACATATGTATGTATTTTTGGTTGAAAGGTTAATGGCTGCTCTTGCATGCACCCACACATACTCATTTACACTTTTATTTGATGGCCACTTTTAAGCACCTAATAATGACACTTTTCATTTGGTCCGATTATTTTCGGTCCGAAATTGACCCAAAGAATAAGTTGCGTGTCTATTTGTAGCTTTGATTGCCTGTGCTGATAAGCAAATGGAGTGAATGAAGTGACACTTTCATTGGGTAAATTATTGGAATGAATTCCTTAAATTAGGGCCACAAAAAAATAATAAGTTTATTATAGGAAGCCTTCTATGGCACAAACTTCACCAAGTGTCGAGCGAATTTTGGAGCAAATTAAGTTATTAAAATATTTAATTATTTTGTCGAAAAGCTTAATTTTCTTCTGTGATTTGTATAATTCAACTATTGATTTAAATATGTTAAATCGGGCCAAAATTCTTAGCACCGAATTAACGCCATAGAATTAAGTTGCTTATAACAGGTCAATTGAAAAGTACCCGGCCCGACACATAAATGGCGCTACTAGAATTTAATCCATATGATTTTTATATAACACTAAGCTTCGAATGGCGCGTGACAGCTGTTAGAGCATTAGTTTGTGAATTATATCAGTTTGAGTGAAGCAACTTTTGTTGTTGTGAAAAACATGGATATAAACGTTCGCTTTTAATAAAATATTGCTTTTTGAAGGTGGGAAAAATCCAGTTAAAGCAAAATTTGGCTTGAAGCGAGTTTCCGGATACTCTGTCGAACCGATGGAAAAACATAGATGACGAGTTTCTGGACACTGCTCCAGGAAACTCAACCATCAAGGTTTGGTATGCTAAGTTTAGACGTGCTGAAATGAGCACAGAAGACGGAGAACGCAGTGGACGCCCAAAAGAGGTTGTTAGCGGCGAAAACATCAAAAAAGTCCACAAAATAAATTTGAATAACCGTAAGGGGAAGTTGTTCGAAATAGCAGGCACTCTAAGGATACCAACTAAACGTTTACATCATATCATTCACGAATTCTAGGTTATGAGAAAGCTCTATGCAAAGTGGTTGCCGCGCAGCTCACTTTTGGCCAAAAACGAAGACGAGTTCATGATTCGGAGCAGTACTTGGAGATGTTTAAGCGTAATAAACCTGAGTTTTTGCGTCGATATGTGTCGGTTCGGACTGGTGTATAGAACGACATTTTACTTCGAGATCTTAAGTTGAAAGCGCACAAACTGCAGCCGCTCGACCTTCACAAGAGACATCGCTTCACTCTATGGGCTCTTGAAAAGTTCCAAGAAAACCCAACATTTTCGAGCAAAATTTCGTTTAGCGATGAGGGCCATGGCTCAATGGGTATCTAAACAAGTAAAAAAGCCGAACTTGGGACGAAGAGTAACCTGAAGAGAAAAACAACGGTTTGATATGGTATGTGGGCCGGTGGAATCATCGGTCCATATTTCTTCAAAAATAATGCCAGTGCGAACATAACTGTCAATGGCGAACATTATCGCGCCATGATAATGAACTAGTTGATGCCTGAAATTGAAAGACGTAATCTTTTCGGTGAGTCGATAATTTCAGGTTTTGGGCCGGTTGATTGGCCACTAAGGTCGTGTGATATCACATCGTTAGACTTTTTCATGTGGTAATATGTTAAATCTGAAGTCTACGCAGACAATCCCGCTTCGAAAGATTTAATCTTCAAAAACTAAATGGGAAAGAACGGGTAGATTGATGTATTTTCTATGCTGGAATCTAGTACCACAGATAACCATATTTCGGGTCCCGGCGAAGACGATTTCCTCGTACAGGCTGAATTTACGGGATGGTGTGCTAAAGACACCTTTTTTTGTCCACCCTGGCGTTAAAGTCGCCGAGCACGATTTGGAGCGGGGGACGCTAACCAGCGATATATTGAAGACCTTCGCTTTGATGCGGATTGTGGCTAGACGTTCATCCACCGTGGTGAATGCCAGAACTCAGCGACGGAGTCTCTCTCTCACCACGAATACACCGAATTTGCGCTCTTTTATATAACCACTGTAGTAAATGCCAAAAGGACCTACTCATCTTAGTTCTTGTCCCAACTGGGCAGCGACTCCTTCCCAATTAAGGGATTGGACATTTCAGGTGCATGCCTTTAAATCGTAATCCTTAATGCGTTTGTTGGGGTCGTTATCAAAAGGGGGGTCTCTCATCCCAGCGCTAAACACTGGGGAGGGACGGTTCGCCTTCTCACTTTAACGCGCCTTCAAACGGATGTCACTTGTCTACCCAGAAGTTACTTGGTCTAAGACCGGAAGTGGAGAGCTGCTTGAGCCATTTCTGAGAGAATCGTTTCTGGCCACTCCCAAGTGAATGGCGTTCAGAAAACTGTCCTCACTTGCGTGAACTTCAACACATGACTCCATCCAAGGGTTTGTTAGACTAAGCTCTTTGTTTTCAACCTCATTTGAGTTTAGGATGGACTTCAAGTATTATAGATATATCAAACTTAGCTTAGAACTCAATTGAAGCTTCTTCACTTCTTAAAACCTGGAGCCGTTGCCGGACCATGTATGTGACTTGCTAAGTGTTATTAATGCCACCCCTTTGTAGCCTGCATTACCAATTATCGCATGTATTTGCATAGCCATTTTTACACACATTGTAGTTGTTCTCTGACAGAACGAGTGAACTCAATAGAATGCAGCTACTGCAGTTGCTTGTTAGCAGATGCCAACAAATTGAACTTTCTGGCAACATTCCCACTCTTTAATGAATGCAGCAACAGCAACTACCGGGCCATAAAAAGTGTCCACCCAAATGAGGATTGATGGCTTGCATTTCATGGGAAGCTGAACACGGGCAGCAGCAGCAGCAGCAGAAGCAAAGACATTCCAGCGCTATTCAAATGAAATGTTCAATTAATTTGAATAAACCGCCACAAATCCTTCAATGCAACACATCACTCCTCAAACAGCCGAAGACATGCATAGCTGGAACTTGACGATCGTTAGCGACTTGCCTACCCGCGCTGAATGGCATTCGCTACGAAGCGGGCGGCGGGATGTGGCATATATTGCTGTTGTTGTGCCGGCCAGTTTTTATGGCCGAAATGCATAGAAGGAAGCGAATGCGTGGCTGTGCATAACTGCGCACAGTATTCAATAAATTCGCACAAAACCGCTAACAAACAAGCCGCGACGAATGTGGCGGCAGGCAACGGTGGCAGCCCGCAGCAGCGTACGATCGCACATTGACCGCGCGAAATGCACCGGCCGAAAAATTCTTATCATACCGCTTGCGGTTGCGTAGTGACGACTGGTGACTGCTCGGTGCACCCCTTCGTCTTGCGACCCAGCGACCAGTCAGCGGTTAGCGCGGTTGCTTGGCTGCTTGACTGACTGCCCGAATGGCTGGTTGACTGGTTGGCTAGCTGGTTTGTCGGTTTGTTTGCGGCTGTTTGACTGCTGCTTGACTTGGCTGGTTGGTCTAGCGGATGCGCTCACCTGACTGGCGTTTTTCGGGTCTTTTGAAGTGTCGCCGACAGTCGCACTCATCAAAGAGAAATGGTCGCAACTGAACTGAATTGAACTGCGTCGGTTTGCGCATAGCGACTGCGACGGCCACTTCGATGGCAGCGCTGGAAGGTGGAAGTTGGAAGTTGCTTCGACGACGAAGACGACAACATTCTCCCGCGCCATTGCAATTGCGTTTTTGAGGCAGCAAGCATGACTTTGCGGACTTGCACTGTTGGACCGCTGATTGTGCTGGAATACTGTCACCAAAATGACTCTGTTGATGGCTTCCTTTCCTCGACGCTGCGGCAGATTTTTGCTGATGACCGTGCCACATTCGCACAATGGCCGCTATACATAGATCGAGAAGTACTTACATGAGTGAGTGTGAGCACTAGCGTTTTCGCTGCTGCCGGCGGTATGAATGTTACGAAAAACTTTGCATTCCACAGCTAGCAAATGCAACGCTGCAACGGCGCACGCACGAACGAACGACGCAACAAACACCGACACAGCGGATTAACGAAAAGGAAATTCCCACAATTCCCCACGGTCGGTGTCAGACAAACGCTAACATTGGGACCATACGTCAGCCGGCCGCACCACATACATACGCTTATGGCTGCCATGTCGGTCGGAGCTTTGAAGACATGTTCGCAACACACAGCCGCACTTGATCTCCTTCAGTCCAGTTACCGCCAACTGCAAGGCAGTTTAGAAGCCAAGTGATCGTGTCCCCGTGTTTGATTGCCTTCACTCCAAAAGATGGATGGTTGTTGGTTGGACGAATGCATGTGACTATAAACAATTGATGGTTGCATGAGTTCGGCTGACCGGTAGCTGGCTGAGTTGCGCCGAGTTGGAGCTTTTGAATGAAGCGTCGACTATCAAATAACTTTGGACATTCGTGAGTACACGACGCTGCTGACGGCGATATTTTGCTGTACGTTACTCGCATTGTTGTGCTTGCGGTGAACGTAACCCCGTGATCGTTGTTTGTCCAATGGACATTTCGTCTTTCATCGTTGTTGCGCTGTTTTTGTGATGCGCGACAGTTGGCAACTCAACTAACCAAATTATTTCTTCAATCGTTTGCTCACGCAGCGAAGTTCATTTCATTGGTTGCGATCGTCTAGCTGTCTGTCAGGCTCAACGCTTAGCGTGGAATTCGTAAAGCAGCATGTCCCATTCGATCCTTAGCTTTTTAGCCTTGACATAGCCAAAGTTAAAGCCTTTGCCTTAGTTCTTAGCAAACTTTGCATTCTTCAAACTCCACTCACGTCCTCTTCTTCTGCTTTACCAGAGCCATGGTATACATCTACATTACAAGCTTGTAGAATTTATGCGAATGCCACGTCGCAGCCGCGCTATTAAACTATGTTACGTGACTGTAAATTCATTGATCTGCTCGGCGTGGCAAGGCGAGCCGAATCATTCACGCATTTCAAGCGTTGGCCTCTATGAGTATGAGATCGTACTACTTTCATGCTTCGCTCGTAAATATTTGCGTTCGTTGTGTGAAGTTACGCGTGTGAAAAGTTTTAGCGGCGATTTGCAAGACCTATTTGATTGGTTTGTGTCAGACAGATTATAATGTGTTACTTTTAAAAGAAAACACATTTTTACCGCGAAATCGATTTTCGATCCTTCTGTATATAATTTTTTTAAATTCAATCCACTTGGATAATTGTCGATTAAGATCCGGAGTGAAACGATAGAGCCCTGTTTCATCTACTGACACACATTAGCGCAAAATAATGAGCGTATTTTTACTGGAAAGCTTCAAACTCAGTTCCGTGTCGTTGTTTTGTTCCTTTGGGAGCTCTTGCTATTCATATAAGCTCTCGCATACACTAAGTTTGATTAACGATATTCCATTCCATATTCCATATGATATTTGATAGTATCAGCGCCCCCGAACAACCTAAGATTTCTGTCAAGAGCCTTCATTAACCTTAGCTTCAGGACACAAACGTACCTCTTCATTATTTTTCAAGCAAAAGAGGCTGCAATTAAGGCAGCAGTAGGCGCTGCTACAAAGTGCAGCTTCATTCAGAGAAGTAGGCATTCAATCCGACAGCAGAGCGTTAATACTAGGCTAGCTGACAGCGATCGCAAGATTAATCATGCCCTGTCTGACCTCACAAGCATTAGCTTCAAATGACTTGTGTGGGTGCCCGGTCATAGCGGATTCGCTGGAAACTGCGCAGGCTGATAAGCTCGCAATAAAGGGCACCCCAATATTATCAGACTGGGTCGGTGCTGGTACCTTGTGTAAGCTCAATAAGCGTTAGTTGGCAATGAACACCTATGCGACAGTGATATTTTTCCGGCCCAGTGTAGAACGTAAGTGGGTAATTGACTTATTACAAGGTTCATCTCACCGCAATGATATCAGTTCTCACTGTCTTAGTACAACTTTTGATAGATTGAGGTTGAAACATCTTGGTAGTCATGCCATCTACGAGCTAGCGAAAGTAGCTGGAATTGATATTAGCCCTTCTCAACAAATTTATAGCAGTCACAAGTTTCCTTGTTCAAAAGTTACGATCTTTTCTTCACAACGAACCCGCGTTTCTAACTGTCTGTAAATGGAAACTTTCGCGACTTTACGAATAACAGACTGATTGCCTAACCTAACTTAACCTGTGAAATTTAATTGATAATGATAAACTTTATAAATTTGCTCATATATTTAGAACAGAGTGTATGAAGTTTACCACGATGTTTGTAACACCCAAATGGAATCGTCAAATACCGTATAAAGTATGTATATTAGGGTGATTTTTTTGAACTATTAATTTTTTTCAATCCCCTCATAAAATTTCCTTGAAAATACCCTAAAAAAAATTCCCTGAAATTTTGAGCCCTTAATATTAACACTAAGGTCTCGACCAAGGCATGTAAAAATTTTACATTGAAAATACACGAAAATCGTGATTTTTTATCTTTAAATTTCTATAGCTCAGAGTAATTTTATTGCATCGCTTTAACTTTAGACACGTATTCCTCAGAATTGAACACTCTACAAAAGTGCCCATTGCGACAAAGTCGAAACTCACACCGACGAGGTAGTACGGAGCTCTAAACCTGACTTTTCCACGAAATTCGCATTTTTTTGTATATGAGTATATCTCGTAAATGACAAGAGCTATAGAAAAAATGTGCATGACAAACTTGTAGGAAATTTTATTTGCTACAAACTAAATCAAAATCGCTGTCATTAATACTTCTCGAGATATTCGACTTTTTAAGTAAGGCCTTATAGAATTTTCATAGATGGTATGTAATAAAAAATCAATAGGGTATTTCCAAGGTAATTTCGTGTGGTGATTGCAAAAATGAATAGTTAAAAAAAAACACCCTAATGTATATAGTTATAATTGATTAACATATAAATATATTAAAGCCCGTATGTCTGTTCACCCGCCTATTCGTCTGTCTGTATATATCGGTCTGAAAATATTCTCCTCCCTTTTCTCACCAGGAAGCTGTTCATTTCTCGAAACAGCCGTCATTCCGTTTTCTCGCCGACAGTTTAATATATCGTTTAAGACAGCCATCTCTTCAGCAAATATTTAGACAAGGTCTCACACCGCCTACATCAACTACAATAAATTATATACTCCGAAATGGGTTTCCATTATCTTTGCTTCAATAAACTGAACCGTTTTCTTCACTTTTAAAATGTTATGGTCATCACAGAGGTAGTTAGACTACCGCCATAAGACAAGTTCTCTATGATTTTACGGACTTTTCGGGTGTAAAAGATGAAAGTATAAACAAAGAGAGAAACGTTTTTAAAGATATATTAATTGGGGCAATAGAGCTGCGCTGCTGTAATTTAAAAACTATTCACTTAATTTCACATAATCGCCCAGCAAAGTCGGAAATTCAAGCAAACCTTGATTGATTTCGCAATACGTTTACTCTGGTAAATAATGAGCATTCCCAGAGACCCCGTATAGTTGCATCGATGGCGCTATTACTGCTGTAAAATATCGTACCGAAGAATACCCGAATGAGTCCATCCAACATCGTGCGTAAAAATTAGAGCTAGGCCCATACACTTTATGGAAGATTTTGCGGAAGGATCTTGGTTTGCGAGCTTACAAAAACCATCTAGTGCAAGAACCGAAGCCGAACTATCATCAAGCGTGTCGTACCTTCGTCAATAAACGTAAAACGAGATGGCCAACGATTCCGATTTTCTCATGAAAATTTTGTTCAGCTAGAAAGCTCAATTTTGCTTGAATGGATATGTTAATAAATCAATTTGTCGCATTTGTAGTAATAATAATCCACGAATAATAGCGGAGACGCCATTATATCCGCAAAAAGTCACTAATTGGTGTACTCTATGGGTAGAGGGAATCATTGGTCCATATTTATTCAAAAATGAAGCCGACTGTTGTTGAAATGTTGCAAACAATCTGGAATGCTATGGATCCATGATTAATGACTTTTTCGAGCCGGCATTGGAGGATTTTTACGTGGACGGCTTTTGGTTCCAACAAGACGGTGCTGCAATCCATAGAGCCAACGAAAACTTCAATTTATTGAAGGGGTCAGTAGGGTAATCTTTTTTCAAAAAAAATTGTTTTTTTTTTTACATATTCTGTTACCTTATATCCTTAGAATTAATGTAGAAACCCATTTTACCATTGGAAGGTTTCGAAAAAGGCCCATAAATAATAATACCGCTCGACGGAGTGTACACCTGGCAAAACCTCAAATTTTAAACGCGTTTTTCTCAAACTCACACTTTTTTAAACTGGCGGACATGATTCCGGTCGAACTACTCAACCGACTTGCTTAATATTTTTTTTTTTTAATTGTTCACAAAACGCCTGGCTATGGTCCCTACTAGATTTATGTTTTTTTATAATTTACTGACAATGTTATGACCCCAAAAAAAACATGGGGAAAAATTAAAAAAAAACGTAAATTACTTTTTTATTTATCAGCATTTTTTCATGATTCAAGTACGGACGATAACCAATAACGTACTTTTTAAGAATAAATTATTTTTTTGCGTTTCAGATAATCCAAACATGAGAAATCGTGTCCGCCAGTGAAAAAACGCATCTCATTCACCCAGCCATTTTTCCGACAGATGTCATCAAAAAATTCCGAAAAAACTTGTTTATACACTCCACGATATACTATACCACATGATATGTGAAAAAAGTTCTATTGTAGAATACAATAATCTATGAAAAAAATGTCAAAAAAACAGGCCGGATTACCCTACTGACCACTGAAGGAAACTTTTGGTGCGCGCATTATCTCGCGTCGTGGGCCTTTGGCGTGGCCTCCAAGGTTTACCATCGTCGGACTATTTTTTGTGGGGTTACGTGAAGTCGCTTATCTACGCTGATAAGACCGAGACGATTTACGCCTAAGAATAGACTATTCGGTGTATTATTGCCCCAATTGCCACATAAATTTTTTGAAAATTAGAGATGAAATGTAATGTCTCTGGCGTATTTTGTTATTGATTTATCGCGCTTTAAATTTGTGGACATAACAGTGGTTCGATTAAGCTCATCTACGGCCTCCGCCTTACTGTTTTGCCAAGGAACATGTGTACCATCAGGAAGGTCTATTAATTTTTACTCAAGTTAGAGCTTGCACGGACGACAAACATACGGACAGTCACCCGGATTTCAACTTTTATCGTCATGCTGATCATTTATATATACATATAACCCTATATCTATCTCGCTTAGCTTTAAGTGGTACGTACAACCGTTAGGTGAACAAAACTAATATACTCTGTACTCATATGTATATCTATCTACTTTATAAATATATATATATATATACATATATTTATGAGTAAAATATTCCTACTTATGAAAATTGCAAATTCACAACCTGAGAGTGCAAAATAACAGCAACAACGAAACTATGCGAATGCACAAAAACAACTGCAAACAACAAACACTTGAAAATTGCGCGCAAATTAATTACCGCTAACGGCATTTATTTATACCATTTAATTAAAATGTAAACAAACTGATTCTGACAACTAAATTACAGTTGACAGTTTAACCGTTAAGTCAAGTGCAAAGTGGAGCTAAAATTAAGTCTTTTATGCAAGTATTTTGAATTTTTTTTTTTTTTTAATATTTCGAAAACGCATAAATTAGTTAAAGAGCTTTGTATGCAGAGTTTGGTGAGGCGTTTGATAGGTGTGAGATATTAAAAACTTGTCAGCCGCCCGTTTTAATCAATTTTCTTGTTGACGGCGCCATCTAGCGGTGGTGAGCAAGGTAATTTAAAGGATGTTTGCTGGTAAGGCAGTGCCTTGGTTTGAAGTAGCAGCAACGAGGAAAATAAATACGAGTTTATGCGGAAAATGTTTTTACTATTGAGTACTTTGGTTAATTAACTAAACTATATTGTTTTATATATTTACAAATATATTAAAAATCTTACACAAGCAATTTACATATTCAGAGTTATGAACTCTTACAGACTTCCTCTTACGCTCTACCAGTTTTGTTTATCTGATGGTTCTAGGAACCTACGTATATAACATCGGTAAAATTGGCCTGAAGATAATAAGTAAATTATGTTATATTGCTGATTTTTATCCATTCGAGCCTCTATCTTGACAAATAGAAACTCGCTTAGTATATTTCACGACGTGATGTAATGGGGTATATTTTGCTACTGGGTAAGCAGTTACAATTGTAACTATTTTGTAAAACTAACCATTGTGTAAGATGCAGTAGCCAAACCGTATGAAGACTGGTGTTACGACTAAAAGATAAAGAGCTCCAGCGGAGCCACTTCGACATATTCGTTTTAAGAGTTCGCTGACGTCTAATTGCAGCGTCTGTTCACCAGAGGGGTGGCTCAAGCAGGCGTCGGCCTTAAAACAAGCGGCTCGTTATGTAAATGTGTATAAAGCTTTATACTACTCAAGGGTAACATAGTCTAAGTTTAAGTTCCGAAAGTGACGGGTGCTGTCAAATAGGAACGAGAAATTTAGAAGAATGTTGTAAAACATACAATTTACTACAGGGTCTCGCTGCCTTTGGTGAGATCGCGTCATAAACAAATATATTCATTGAAATTACTAACTTTTATTAATATGGCGAGTCGCAGTGGAGAGCAAACAGACTGCCTACCTCGCAACGTTCCAACCGACCACAACAAGTGAGGGATGGGAGGCCGAAATGCGTGAGTACGAAGAGCTTGACAAGCTGGCCGACACGGGTAATGCTCGAAAATTCTACGAAAAGATGCGGCGACTAACATAAGGTTTTAAAACCGGAGCATTTTCTTGTAAAACTTGATCTAGTGACTGATGCCCAGAGCATACTAAAATAAGGGAGGGTACACTTCTCTAGCCTGCTGAATGGCAGAGAAAATATAACACCAGGAGATGGTAAAACCAAGCGGACATTCCATTGTCCGTCTATGAAGAAGTTCGAATAGCAATTATCCGTCTGAAGAACAACAAAGTGGCGGGCCCGATGGGTTACCGACCGAGCTATTCAAACACGGCGGCAAAGAACTGATAAGCAGCATGCATCAGCTTCTTTGTGCAATATGGTGGGACGAAAACAAGCCCGACGATTGAAATTTAAGTGTGCTCTGCCAAATCCACAAAAAGATAGACCCCACAATCTACGCCTACTACCGTGGAATAAATCTCCTCTACGTCACATATCCGGTTCTATCGAGCGTATTGTGTGAAAGATTAAAGCCCACCGTCAGCAAACTGACTGGATCTGTCAATGTGGCTTTAGACCTGGAAAGTCAACAACTGACCAGATATTCGCCATCCGTCAAGTCTTGGAAAATATCCGTGAAAAAAGGATCGACACACCTATTCGTCGATTTCCAAGCTGCCTTTGACAGCACTAAAAGGAGCTGCCTCTATGCCGCTATATCTGAATTTGGTATCCCCGCAAAACTAATATGGCTGTGTAAACTGACGTTGTGCAATACCAAAAGCTCCGATAGGATCGGATCTCCGAGTCTTTTGATTCCAAACGAGGTTTCAGACAAGGCGACTCTCTTTCGTGTGACCTCTTCAATCTGCTGCTGGAGAAAATCATTCGTGCTGCAGAACTAAATAGAGAAGGTACCATCTTCAATAAAAGTGTCCAGCTGCTGGCGTACGCCTGTGATATCGATATCCTTGGCCTCAACAACCATAATTGCACTCTCCAAGCAACCTTCGATCCTATTCGAGAAAAGCAGTAATAAACGATTTTTACAAGTTTCTCTTCAGACGAATTTGCCATAATTTGTGAAATCATCCAAACAAAACCTCACTTAAATATTAAACAAATATTTGCTGATATTTAGATTCACAAATAAGCCGTCAGAAAAATGTGAAATTCAAATAAAACCCTTTTTTGCAATTTTAATATTAGATAATGCGTTATTGCTGTCAAAATACCCACAAGACACAGGACATCTGCAAGTACATTTAAATAACTGTAAAAAAAACTGTAACCTGTCATGTGTGCAGGGCTGAACAACAGAGCTGGTGGCTCAATTATAGCCAGCACCGCGAGTATTCCTTCATAGTGGACAAATGCACAAAAAATGTCAGGCAAACAGACTTTTGTAGCATTTCTCAGTCACGTGACAAGTAATTATAGGTGAAAGAAGGAAAAAACGGCATACAACAAACACATGTCATGTAATGCAAAAGGTGAACGGAAATTATAAAAGTATCAAGGCGCGTAACGGTAAATATGAAAGGAAGCGAAGACGCATCACTCGCTAAACAACAACAAACAGCAAGGGATGTTGCTCATACGCAGGGTTGCGCTGCCTGCGTGACACGTTACATGCTGTCGCCTACACAGGCGCGGTGACAAATGAAATGCAACGGCGGACGGACTAATAACAGGAGGCGGGTGTGTTCACCATTAGTTTGCGTCAGAAATATGGCAATGCAACGCTGTTGCAAGCCACTTGAATTATTTAAAATTCACTTTGACCGCAAGGACCAGCTGAAAAAATATGTGAAAATGTGGGTGTAGAAGGTGGAAAACGAAAAATAAGAAAAATGCGAAATGGCTGGAGCATATGAAGTTTAGGGTAAAGATAACTAGTTAAGGACTAGTTCATAAATGTTTGCTAATGTTGTTGTAGGGTAAAAAAAATATTTCCCAGACACTTTGAAAATGGTTTCTAAGCATATCAATTTTAAGGTAATGATAACTAGTTGAGGACTAGTTCAGAAGTGTTTACTTATGTTGTTGTAGAGTTAAAAAAAATATTTACCAGATAGTTTTAAGTTTGTTTTTGAGCATATAAACTTTATGGTAATATTGAGGACTAGTTCGGAATTGTTTACTTATGTTGTTGTAGAGGTAAAAAAATATTTCCCAGATAGTTTGAAGTTGGCTTCTAAGCATATAAACTTTATGGTAGTGGTAACTAGTTGAGGACTAGTTCGGAAGTCGTTCAGAATCGCTGAATTCGTTTTCCTGTTCGAAATTTTTTTAGGTAAGCATTATTTCCCAGATAATTTTGAGATAGTGTTTTGAACGCTTCTGAAATAACAGCCTATGGGCGGATATAAATCGGAGACCGTGTCGATAACCTATGGCCGATTATCGTAGAAACAGAAGGAAGAGTTATTTTTATCGAAAAAATCTGAATTCGAACTATTACAGGCACGTTTCTGACCCGAAACGGACAACTCCGGTACTAATATTTTCCCTACATGGTATTTAAAGAAATAAATATCAAATAAACCATTTTTTGTATTTCTCACCAATCAGAATTTTTTCCAACCGCGCCCCTACTTTTAATGTGTCTTCAACGCACATCACGCATACGACCCAATTCCCTGGCATTTGTGTCCTTCGCACCAATGCATTATATATGCCGTGTGGCATGTGTGCATGACAGTCAGTCAGTCAGCGTAGAAATTACTTGTATGATTGCTAAATAAACGAATATGTACACAAATTTGTATGAATATGAATTGAAAGGATTAATTGGAGTTCCAAGGAATTGAGAGCTCTCTTTTCTACGCAATATTTATTTATTATTTAAATGATTGAGAATTGATTGTTATCCCGCTGTAAGTGGAGCTCACACCAAAGACCAACCAATAGTATTAGGACCGCCTTTCGTTTGTTGCTTTGTCAACGCTTCTTGCTTATTTTCTGTTGGCATTCACAATTTGTCATTATTGCTTTGACAAATATTGACGCACAATTACCGTAATTTGTGTAAGTAGCTAAGGCCTATTATTAATTTATAAATAGAGCTTGAAAGAAATACGAATTTGAATATGTGTTGGGGGTATGTGTTAACATTGGGCAGCTTTCTTAAATTTACTTATGTATTTTAATCTTATGAATGTTGTTTCCTTAAAAAAAGAAATAAGTAATAAAAGCGTAGAAGTCTCCTCAAGTTGAGAGCTTTTAGCGACGCGAGCTTGATAGTCCGTGTTTCATTACAAATAAACATAGCTATCGTAATTTCGCAAAATCTTTAAGAACTGTAAGGAAGATAAGTTTAATCATGACTTTATGGACCATTCCGCTCTTGAGAAATGCTCACCAAATTGGGAGATTTTCATAGAGACGTAAACAAAGTTTCAAATAAAAATTGACGGATCAGTGAGCATCACCCAACAAACTTTCCTCTTATGTTACTTTTTTGCCAGACGATGCCCTAGCGTCATCCTAGTCAAAATAGAGGCTATTAAAGAACATATGCTCGCAAAATTATTGTTTTATTGGTAAAATAGCTAGTATTAATGAAACTAATTTGAAATTTCAGACGTAAGCTTCTTATTTGCTATGGAAATAAAACAGACTTCATCAGTAAAGATCACTTAAAGATAAAGATCAACTCGGACTGACTTATGAAACGACTTGGCGCATTTTACATCGAAAGCAATCTGAAGACATACAAGAGCTACCATTTCATATAGAAAAAATTACGGTTTGCTGTGTTTTGTGAGCCGGTGGGATCATCGGTCCTTATTTTGTTCAAAAATGATCGCGCCATAATAACCAATTATTTTATGCTTGAAATTAGAGCTCGTGATCTCGACGACATTTGGTTTCAACAAGACAACGCCACTTCCCACACATTGCATCACTCAAAGGTTTTATTGAGAGAACACTTCAGTGAGCAGATAATTTCACGTTTTAGGCCAGGCGATTGGCCACCAAAATCGTGTGATATCACACCGTTAGAGATTTTCCTGTGGTGATATGTAAAGCCTAAAGTCCCGCTTCGATTCAGACCTTGGACCAAAACATCACGCTTGCTATTCGACAGTTACCTCGAACGAGTCGTCGAAAATTGTGCACAACGGATGGACCATCTGAGATGTAGCCGCGAACAATATTTGAAAAAGATAATCTTCATAAAAGAAATGCCTTTGAATTTGAAGTTTGTCTTTTTTCGTTAAAAAAGTAAGGAACCTCACAAAACTAATTGTGGATGATCTTAAAGCGAAGTTGTTCGAGATAGCAGGCAATCCAAATATATCAACTGAAAGTGTACATCACATCTTTCATGAATATTTGGGTATGAATAAGCTCTGTGCAAAATACCAACCGCGCGAGCTCTCTTTTGACTAAAAACAGCGAAAAATTGCACAAGATGAACCCGATAACAGCCGCATTTTAAGGAAAAGAAAGTCTTTTTCCAAAATCCATTAATTGCTGTCGCGTTCACAGTATTTTGTAGATCCATGAACTGCTGATTCATACACGGTATTTTGCAGATCTGATCCCTAGCGACTATTTCCTGTTTTCAGATCTCAAAAGAATGCTCGCACGGTAAAAATTTTCGTCGATTGAAAAGGTGATCGCAGAAACTGAAGCCTATTTTGAAGCAAAGGACAAATCGTACCACGAAAATGGTGTTGAAGTTGCTATTATAAGGATATCACCCTTGAAGGGAACTGTGTTGAATAAAAAAACGAATTTTGCCAAAAAATGTGTTTTACCTTAGTAGGCTGGTGACTTTTTAATTGATTTGTTACTTCCGATTAAAAATATTTCTAGGATTGTAAATTACTAAGGTTTTAGGGAATTCACATTTTTCGTGAGAACAACTTGGCCTTTTTACCAGAAAAGTCAAACTTTTTATTAGAATAAAAAATTATTGAAAAAAATTTCCTTAAATATATTTAGCAAGAATGTGCAATCAATTACATATGTTCAACTTGATAAAAAGAGCCTGATTTTTTCATTACTTTAACGAGCATTCTTTTGACACTATTGAAAAGGGAATAGGGCTACTTTGCATTATTAATTTCCTATTTTGTATAGAGAAGATACTTGTAGAGTAGAGTATAGATAGTAGTTACTGGACACAGTAGTCAGGAATATCTCAATCCATAAAGAATAGATAATTAATTGGCTACACTTTCTTGGGAGAAACACGTGAGCAAACGCAATGCATGGCCAAACAAAACATTGATATCCCAAAAAACACATAAAAAAATTAAAAATAAAACAAAATGAAAAATAGCATTGCATGCGCTTGCATTGTTGTTGGTAATGACAATCATTTACCAAATTATGTCATTAAGTTGTTAGTTGATGCGGTGTTGTTCAACGTGTGCGTTTCGCAGCACATTACAGAGCCGGCCCATTGATTTACGAGTGCCTGTAAACACAAGCTGGTGCGAGCGTTGATGAATTTTTTGCATTTTTATACCCTAAACAGGAAATATTACGTTTACCAGAAGGTTTGTAAAGCTCAGAAGGAAACATCAAGGATATTATAATATAAATAATATATATCAAAGGCGACTGTGATGAGTTGAACCCGATTAGGCCACGATCATTAGTCTATCTATCTGTATATATGCGAATTAGTACCTCAGTTTTTGAGATATCGGTACGAAATTTTGCTCACATCCTTTTTTCTTCACGAAGCTGCTCATTTGTCGGAACCGTCCATACAACACCACTATAGTATATAGCTGCAATACAAACTGATTGATCAAAATCAAGTTTTTCTGTTAAAATCTCTTTTATTTAACAAGATATCTTCATGAAATTTGGCATAGAGTATTTGCCAAGGAAACGCTACAATCTGTCAAGAAATTCTGCAGATCGGACAGCTATAACATATAGCTGCCATACAAACGGATCAATCAAAATCAAGTTCTTGTATGGAAATCTCTTTTATTTAACACGATATCTTCATGAAACTTTACACAGTTTGTTGCCCAAGGCAACGGTATAATCTACTAAGAAATTTTTCAGATCGGACTTCTATAACATATAGCTGCAATGTAAACTGTACAATCAAAATCAAATTCTTATATGGAAAACTCTTTTATTTGACAAGATATTTTCACGAAACTTTACACGGACTGCTTACCAAAGCAATGGTACAATATGCTAAGAAATAGTTCAAATCGGACTACCATAGCACATAGCTGTCATACAAACAAATCGATCAAAATCAAGATTTTTTATGAAAACTTTTTTATTTGTGAAAGGTATTACAAACCTGTTTTCTTCCTTTGCTTCCAACCTCTTAGTTATATTTAAAATTACCAGTAGGCGCTTTGGTGGAATGCAACAATCCAACAATAAAAATAAAATCAAATAAACAGCTGCAAAGTTGAGGTGGAAATCGAATGATGACAGCGTCGGCGGTGGCTGCTTGGAGCTGTAAGCCAAAAGCGGTTAGCCGCTGATAATGACGATTCTTTAACTCTATTACAATGTAATCGTGATGCCAATGGCGAGACAATTGCACTTGTTGTTGTTGCTGTTGCTGGTGTGCAGTGCCGCTGCTGATTAGAGTCACATATGCGCAGTTGAGGCATGAAATTGGCATGCCAATCGCGGCAGGCGCACGCTGATAGTAGCATTTGCCAGCAGCAAATATGAAAATTGCATATTCATGCTACGCGCGCACTCACACACACACAACGCACGCACACAGGTGCCTACTTGCTGCAAGGGGGGTGCGTGTAAGTGTGCCACCTAATGCTGTTTTGTATGCGTTTCTAGTGCCACCACTTAAATGTAATCGCTTCTCGTGTAAGCCACAACAACAACAACAACAGCAATAACAGCAACTAAAACCAACAACAACAACGCTAATCACAGCAACACAGCCTAAACAATAACTAGAGTGCGGTGCTTTATGCCACCAACCATTCTCAGCGGCATTATGCCATGCCACATTCCAGCATGCCACCGTGGTGCAGGCGCTGATGGCAGCACACACACATTCACACATATACAAAAAATGCGGGAGGGCAACCAACATATCATACGCTTCGACACATCGTCGTCGGTCTGGGCATATTTCAACCGCAGCAATTGGCTCATCATTGCTATCATTATTCGCATGATTATTGTTGTTATCGACCGTTGTAACAGCGACAACAACAACACACACACACGTGTGTATATATTAGCAACAAAAGAGTTGTCCGTATCAACAGCATACTCCAATTGTTATTGCTTTATTGTTGTTGGTATTGTTGTTGTTGTTATTATGATTGTTGTTGTTGGTAATGAAAATTACACCGATCCGCCGGAGTTCAAGTCATCATCGGTTTTATTTACGCTAGCACTCGCCAAGAGTAGCGGTGTTAACAACAACAATCATAATAATCATAACAACAACAACAACAACAACAATAATGTCAATATGTGAATTAAGAAAAAGCAAAAGTCACTGAAATAAAAACACTGTGGTGGGGAGTTAACAAGCAGATCACTGAAATTGGTTACTTTAAATGGATTACTTTCATGGTGCCTCACAAAGCAGCAGGGAATGCGACCAAAACCCTCTGCACATAATAAATGGAACCAACTTTTCGAGGAAGCTTTAAATTGGATGAGGTCATAGCTGAGGTTGTTAGACTTTTAGGGAGCTTAGGTCGCACAGCATGATTTTCCATAGTTTTTGGCTTTTGGAACCCAAATTTATGGCAAAAATTCGAAGCTTTTAGATCGGTTGAGCCGAGGTTTCGATCTTTAAGGAGAAGGACTTCTAGATGAAAAAACCCATTCTATGACCGAGCGCTAACTTCACTTTCTCTCATTAAACTACTATCAAGAGCTTAAGCTCAAGTTTTCCACAATACAGAGCTGACTTTTCATAATATCCCCACTTACCATATCTATTTAGGAAGTACGCTTGTAACATGAAACATGAAAGAGTTTCTGAACTGTGATGCAAAAGGATCGCAATACTAATCCTTGGACCTTTTTCAGCTACTTAACCACAGGGCCCTCTCGGAGACAATATTCTCAGATAAACAAGTCATTCAACAATTTACGTTCAATAATCTTTTCGACTCTGTTCTGTATATACATTAAGCTATTTAAAAAAGCTTACAGGTAGAGATATACCTAAACGAAGTAGTAGAGCTTCTGAATAAAGCTGCCTATTGAGCGTATAGTAGTAGCTTTCAGTCTGCGAAAGCTTCTTAGCGCTGAAATTTAAAAGCTTTCAGCCTACGAAAGCTTCTTACCAATGAAAATAAAAGTTTTCAGCTTGCAATAGACTCTAAGCGATTTAATATTAAAGCTTTCAGCCAGCGAAAACTTCCCAGCGATAAAATTTTAAAGTTTTCAACCTGTGACAACTTCTTCGTGATGAAACTTAAAAGCTTTCAGAATGCGAAAGCTTCTTCTTAGCGATTAAAATTTAAAAGTTTTCAGCCTGAGAAAGCTTTTTAGCTATGAAATTTAAAAGCTTTCAGTCGGCGAAAACTTCTTATGGATGAAATGTTACGGATGCAAACAGAAGAAATTACAAATGGAATTGTTTTAAATGAAATGATCTAAAAGTATACGAATTAAAATATATCTAACAATAATTTTTATGTCTAAAGAACGCGAGCAGTCAGCTTCAGTAAAGCTTTGCCAAAATATAACGCTAAAAAATTCATTCGATTCATAAAGTTATAAGCAATTACAACTAATTATTTTTCCATAACAAACGCCGAACATTTCTCCAACTGGGAAAAACAATTGTAGCAACAAAATCTCTCTTTGAAGAAGCAATCGATTTGGGAATGATAGTCCTCTCAAGTTGACAAAGGAAATTTTATGGCAATATAAAAAGTATAGCTGATATTGAGCATACAATAATCCCTAACTTGAAGTGTCCTTGAGATGTAGCTTTGAAGATTTAAAGAGCCCCAAGGCCCAAGCTTCACTGAAGCCTCAATCGTTAGTGTAATTTTGTTTGAATCTTTTGTATCAATAACCTCCTCTCTTTACGCAACACATAAAAAGCAGAAAAACAACAACCAGAAATAGTAATTGCGCTTTATTTTTGTAAAAAAAGTAGAAACAACAAACAACTTCAACTAAAACACGCTCAAATTATAGACACAAAAGTGGTGGCAGCCAGAAAACTACATTCGACATTCATTCAAGCGCTCTAAAGCGACAATAAGTCAAGCAAAGCGAAACAAAAATAAGAAAAAAAAAAACAATTGCAGCAACAACAACCAAAATAAAAACGGCACAAAACTATAACGACATTTAAATTGCCCCCGCACCGCATAGCAATTTTGGTCAAAAGTGAGTGTTGGTTATTGTTGCTGTTGTTGGTCAGCGACGACGAGACGGCCACTCAACGCGGCGCACAATCAAAATATAACAACAAAAGCATGGAGCAAAAGTTACATTACAAAAAATTAATATACATAAAGCTAAAGCTCCTAAAAGCCCAACAACAACAGCAACCACAGCCGCCGACAACGAAATGTGTGAAGTTTTCACTTTCATTTCAATTGCTATCAATTTGCTGGCCTTTCGTTTATTGCTATAATTTTAAGCCATTCTATACCCTTGCATTAATGTGTTTATTTGTTGTTGTGCTTTTTGTTTCACATTTTTTCTTTCAACAACTCCAAAACTTTTCTCGTTGCTTTAAGTGCCCTGACATTGTTCATTTACTGTGGGCTTTTCTTCTCATTTTTGTTTTTATTGTCACTTTTACTTTTCATTCGCAGACGTCGAAGTAATCTCGATTTTTCAAGTTGACCATAATTGAGCCATAAAACGGGTCATTTGCGCTGGCACTTTCAGGCGAAGCAGCACGAGCGCATGCTCACATAATTATTTGTGTCGGCTGGCCGATTGTTAGAGTTCGTTGAGTGTTTACTTATTTGTTTATAAAGTGAAATAGTTAAGTAGATGGATAAAGTGTTATTTGATTAGTGGTTAAAAGCTATTCATAGGCTAATGAGCGGATATTTCATGGTATGTATGTGTATGTATATATATATACATGTATCAATGAAGAGCATAGTAGATTGGTCTTATTATAGTTGGTAATGAAATTAACTAAATATACTTTAATCAGCACTCAATTACTTTATTAGTATTAATTTATTAATTTACTCACAATTAAAGAAAAACTGACTCGACGTATCCAGTATAATCACAACCAAAACGATATATAGTACATAAATATGTTCACTAAGGATATGAAAGCTAAAGATAGAAATATGGATTGATTCCATACATTTTTGACTCACTTCACTTTATATCAACTACCCTTTATTAATACTAAAGATACCTAGGTAGCCTAGAATCAGAACCGTAGAGAGAAAACCGGGAAGATATAGAATGCGGGCTCGCTGGTGAAGAAAAAAATCAAACTGCCCTAAGAACTCCGATCCCACGAGAAATTGTCTCCGATATCTTTCCTTCTCTAGGCCACTTCATATAGTTTTATTTTCGACGCATGAAACTACGGATCGATTTTGCCTATGTATGATTCCACATCGGCATGCTACGACGCAGACTTATGACAAACATTACAGCTCATCTGATTCCATCTTACAATTTGACCTATATACACTGCAACAAAAGAGTACAGCAAATTGAAAATAAACGCAAAATATTTAATTATTCATCAATATTTATTTTGTCGCTCTCAAAATTATCCCCACCAGATGTAATACACTTATGCCAAAGATTTTTTCAATCTTCGAAACGCTTTTCATAAGCACTTTTGAGATGGCCTCCAGCTCCTTCAGCGAATTTTGTTTAATCTCTTCGATCTATTGAAAACGGGTTCCATTGTAGGGAGGGCCTTGGACGGTGTTTGGGAACTCTGCTCGAGAAAATATGACACGGAGCCCTCTTTTTAAAAACCGTATTTTCTCTCTTATAATCCGCTGGCTGTTTGGATTACTAATTCCAAATGGTTTCGCTATTTGCGAATATATCTGACACCCCCCACTTAATGCGTCTTCTCAGTGTGTCATTTACAAATATTGGTTCTATTATAGAATCTTTAATTCCGTTTTGGTATGTATTTTTCATGCCACTATGACACGTAAAAGGGTTCCCTTGGCAAGACCGTATTGCCTTGCCAGCTCTTCAAGCCTGACTAACTATATCTTAAGGATCTAATTTCTTAATACATTATTGGCTTAATCTGTCCTTTACACCACACCATGGTCAAATCGACTAATATTTCCAAGGTGGCCATTGAGCTGAGCCATTTATTCCTATAAACGAATTTCGTGGGAGTGGATCGAGTGGAAGATCATATGACTTGGATCCGTAGACGGAATTCTGATTCTAACGATTCTAAAGAACTCGTTGCCTTAAGGCATATTCTGTAATAAGTTTCGTGGAAGTCAATAGTCCAGTGGGTACTGGATTCCAGGCCGCAAAAAGATTCCGCGAAAAGAAATAGCAGATGAGATTGCCAAAAGTGGATTGCCAGAAATACGGGCGTTACTAAAATCGACATGCAATGATATTTCAGAAAGGGCGGAGAGACGGTGCAAGAGGAGTTGTAATGCTTTAAGGACCTTCAGGATCGCCACGATGAAGATACAAGAGACCTGAAGAAAAACACGAGATCTCAAAAGGACTGCGGAATGACAAATCACAACCTACTGTCGACACATACGAGCGAGAAGGGCGTAAGTAATGACGTTAATTTCAGAAAGTACAGGGAAGTAGGCATCATAGAGACGCTGGAAAACCTCCTATGATTCTATCCAGCCTCATTTAGATAGTCAACAGACACAAAGAAAGATTTAAATGCTTTTTTATTTAATATTTTCACTTTCCCACCCTTTCATAGTAATATGGTTTGAGGTCCCTGAGTGCAAATTCAAAGCTAGATATCGAAAGTTCAAAGTGGCGGCTCTAATATGACAAAGAAACAACTTAACTAAGGATAATTAGTTATAAAAGCATTTGCTGCTGCTAATTACGAAGATAAACACCCATATTTATATATTATTTCTCTTTAACTTTCTATAATTTCAACCATTATCCCAACTTGATTTATGTTTCCTTTGGTAACTCGAATCCGAAAAGCAGACTAAAAGTTATGCACTTTAATGATTTGCAAGTTTTCCTTGTCAACGAAGCAAAAACTTTTATATAGTAACTTAATTGTAGACACTTTCTGTCTAGCCACTTTGATGTCTCTATAAGCCACAGCAAATCCTTCCAATTAACTTGTAATGGTCAAATATATAAGAACACACATGCGCACCAATAAAAGTTATCCAAATAACGCTTACAAGCATGGAATAATAATAACAGTTTAGCCTCAGTAAATCAACACCTCATCAATTGATCAAAAGCACCAGCCAAGCAAGCGACCAACCAACCAGCCGGCCGGCCGACCAATTGAATATCGAGCCGCTGACGACTGACGGTTGACGGCTAAACGCTCACAAACGGCACATTAGTAAACTAACAACCCCACAAATCAACCTAACAACCGAGTAGGCAACAGCCTACAACCGACAGCTCCAGCGGCGGCGACTAAGCTAAGCGGGCGAGGCAATCGCAGGCGGCAAATGATTCCACATCAATTTCTCACGCACTTTAAGTGCGCCACTTAACGCGCATCAAAAATCAATAATCGATTAAATAATTAGAAAATTGTGAAAATTACAGTAATTTTGAAATCAATTCAACAATTTGAGCGCAAGAAGAAAAACAAGAACAAGAAAAACAACAGCAAGCCAACTGAGTGAGGGCGAATAATCAACGGCGTTTGGACACCGCCAGCATACATTATTTTATTGCGCATATGCATATGCCTACTCACTTGTGTTGCATGCCACGAAGTACATAAACGTTCTTGCAACATTTGACCAGTGAACGTTGCATTGCTGCTGCTGCTGCCGCGTCTGCTGTCGGTGAAGTTGGTGTTGCTGATGTGCAACGCCGAGCGTTTCTTGGCAGCGTTTTTGACAGCCTCACTTTCTGGTGTTGTTGTTTTTGTTGTTGTTGCTGCTGCAGAATTCCATGCAACTTATAAATAATCACATTATAATAAAATAATAAACCATAATTCTTCGTACAAAACCAGCTTCGGCTGAAATTTTTGCATATTATGAACAAAGTGTTGAGAGTCAGCAGCAACGACTTGCTTGTCGCGGTACGAATTACCGTTAAGGGGTTACATGGTTTTATGGGTTTCAAAAAATCGATTTTTTTTATTCTCTTATTAAATTCTTCAACAAATCTATAATATTGTCCTAAATTTTCAAATTGATCCGAGTAATAGTTTCGGAGATAAAGCCTTGAGAACTTGTGCGCTCGAGGCTAGCCAGGCTAAGTGCGCCGTCTTTAAACGCGATTTTCTCGAAACTGTGTTTTTGAAGTCAGTTGGCAAGATTTCTCTAGAACTACTCAACAAATCTTCATGAAATTTTACACAGTTCTTTAAGATACGATTTTTAAAGACTTGGATGAAGGATTTTTTTTTCGATTACAGCTATTTAAAAAAAGTCGCAAAGTTTTCACTGAAATTTTCATTTTTTTGTAAAAGTGTTTGCCAAAAATACAATTTTCAGCTTTTTCCCCTTCGTCCTAGTTCTAAGTTAGGGTTCTAACCAAAACAAGTATTGTTTTCTCTTTAGATGATCCTGTAAGAAGTTATCCTGCCAAAGCGGGCGCATCTTTTTTCCGAGGGGTCACCGGAAATGGCATCGCAATGGCCGAGTTCAAAATATTTTTTTCCAAAAATTTCAAAATTTTTTTCTTATCGTAATAGTGTATATTTGTAACAATATAAAATATAAAAAATTCGAATAAAATCTTTCATTGTTTATATGAGAAAAAAATTGAAAAAGAGTATCGACTCATACCCTTGCAAGGTGCTAGTTTGGTACTTTAAAAGAGGAACTTTACTTCTCACTTGACTACTCGCACTACAGTAATACTTGTCAGAATTAATTATATGGTATGTGAGTTCGTAAGGCTTAAGGCTAGTCTCTTTTTCGCAAAGGGAAATAAAACTATCTAGAGCTTCAATAAGGGCAATAGTAAGGAAGAATGTATTAACTGTCCCTTTGATGACAGGAAATATTTATGTTAGTTCCTTCACTATCAGACCAGAACAAAATCGATTTGCTGAAGACAGGAGAAATAGCTCATAAATACATATATGCTTTAGCTTACTCTTTATCATATATTTATGTATATATACAAGGTGCGTTCCAAAGTAAACAGGACTTAAAAAAACAAAGAACAAATGGTTTTTCGACAAAATCAATGTATTTTATTCAAAATAGTCTCATTCTGCTTCAATAAAGCTTTTTGCACGATCCAAAAGCATGTCGAACGAGTATTTAAGCTCGTTGGCCGGTATGGCCGCCAGTATGCCGGTGCAAACGTTTTGAATGGCCTCTACGTCTGCATAACGCTTTCCTTTCATGGGCAAATGCATTTTTCTGAAAAGGAAGAAGTCGCACGATGCCATATCAAGTGAATACGTGGAGTGGTTAATGGTTAAAATGCTTTTTTTGGTCAAATAATCGGTCACAAGCGTCGATCGATGAGACGGCGCATTATCGGGTTAGTCAATTTGTACAGAACAAACCGTGCACACACATTTCGTAAGCCCCAATGTTCGGTCAAAATGCGATAAATTGATGTTTCGGAGATGTTCAATTCCATTTCCATGAATTTCAATATTTCAATGATGATTTCGGCGGATTTTTGATGAATTCAGGCACAGTTTCGATGGAACTTCCGGTGATCACGGATTTTGATTGGTCCGCATGTTGATCGTCATTTATGTCCTCACGACCACTTTGAAACGCTGAAATTACTAGTGCACTCTGCTACAGGATACAGCCATAAACTTGTTTCATCAATTGAAACGTTTCGTTAAAAGTTTTACCAATTTTAAAACAAAATTTAATGTTGGCTCTTTGTTCGAAGCTCATTTTCGCACCGATAACACAAACATACTGACACTTAAAACGCAATACCTTCACTTCCAATCTATGAAATGTCATGAAATTCGCTGTCACTGGACAATCGATAAAGATAGCAGATTCTAACGCACCAGTCGACATAGAGATGGCGCTAAAAGGGAGAGCTAGATTCAAAAAGTCCTGTTTGGAATGCACCTTGTAAAATATGTACGAGGGTAGAGTTTCAGCTCTTGGTCATAACTTTTTGAGAAGTAATGACATGTCTTCGTAAAGGAGCAAAGTAAATATATTTCTATAGAGAAGTTTGATAGATTCGACTGAAATCAGATAAAGCAAACTAAAACTGTCATATTTACTCAAGATTTTGGATATTTTCCTTTTGGGTCGATCGATGTTCTTGATCTGTCCAATAAAGTTACATTAGGTATAAATCTATGATGAATCAGGAAGTTTCTGGAAAAATAATTTACATTCATTGAGTTTTTTGTGTTTTTTTTTTTTGTTTAAAAAATATAATATTGGACCTCTCATCAAAAAGCGTATGAATTCATGGAGGTAACCGTCTTGACAAAAATATGTCCCATTACTGAAGATGTTTTGGTACAACTGTGGTAAGCCAGCTTGTCACACAGAAATCAAGTTTCAGAAAGCAATTTCCACGTTTTTCAAACGTTTGCATAAAATATCGCAAAGTATAAAAATATAGAACAAAAATTTAGTATCAATTTTTGTATTTCTAACCAAGTTTCGTATGCGGAATCGTTGCGAATATTGGAAAAACCTACAAGTTCCACAAAGCCTTCAAAGACGGTCGACAGATCGTTGAAGACATGCCTTGTTCTGGACGACCTTCGACCTTTCAACTGGTGAAAATATTAAAAAAGTGAAGGATATGGTGCTTGAAAATCCTCAGCCAAGAGATGGCAAGAGTGCTCGATATCTCTCGCGAGCCCGCTCATATGATTTTGGTGAACATTTTAAGTATGAATCGCATTCTTGCTCGACTCGTCCCGATAAAGCTGAATTTTTTTCAAAGAGATTACCGTAAACAGGCCACTTTAGACATGCTAGATTTTGCGAATTCCGATTCCACATGCGTGGAGAGCCTTATAACTGCCGATGAGACATCGGCTTATGAGTTGTGAGTCAACAAATATCGGAATCGACGGAAAAAACATGCCGAAACCCAAAAAAACCACGCCAAAGCCGCTCAAAAATCAAGATGATGCTCATTGTTTTCCTCGATATTCGTGATGAGAACAGAGAGGAACAGACAGTCAATAGGAGTTCTCTTTGGCCGTGTTGAGGTGTTTGCGTGAGAACATCCGTCGAAAACGATCGGAATTGTGGAAGCACAATTCATGGACTTTCCACGATGATAATGGACCATCGCATCGACCCACAATTGTGACCGAATTTAAAGCCAAAAGCGAAATGAATACTATCGATTATGATATGATTTATTCTTGTTCTCCAAACTGAAATTACCGCTTCGTTGAAACCGATTTCAGTCAATCGAAGAAATGAAACAATATTCGGTGAAGAAGCTGAAGGTCATCTCAAAAAGTGCTTATAAAAAGTAAGTTATGAAAAGTAGTATATATGACAAAATATAATTAATATCTTTCCATCTAGAAAATCAATAATGATAGTTCGAGGTGTTGATCTATTGCAAATTTTAATCCGGTTATAATTTTTAAAACTCAACAAAATTTCCAAATATTTACAGCGCAGCGCGATATTGGTATCTAGATATTTTTTTGCAAACATATTTTTTACAAAATATACTTGATCAAGAAAGTTACTCTCCTAAAACTTTGACAATACCCACAAACCTTAAAGTAGCTCCCACAAATAACACTTTACTCAATTTAAATGGTAAATACTTTTTTGCCAACGCAAACACTTTTAGACACACGCGTGTGCCTACTTCAAACAATAAATAAAATAGAAAAAGAAAAAAGGCAAAGGACGAAACCTGCACCACTAATTAATATTCCGCAAAGTTGCCACGATCACCTCCAGCTGATAAAAAGCGACTCATATATTTTGTTATAAATTTAGCAGACGGCAGACAGCTGTGCCACAAGCAACCAAGCAGACATCCATCTGTGGAGCTAGCGCTGACGTAGTCCAACAGACGTTCATCAGTCCACCACGCGACCAGACAAGCCGATAGGCCGACAGCCCGACAGCCCGACACCATTCATCAAATTTTGGTTTCATGAAATTCATGAAGCGTGTGGACTTTGGCAAACACTCGATTAAAATCAACTTCAATTTGTAATAAATCAAAAGCATATCAAAACCTGTGGAAGGTAGCCAGCGAACGCGGCGCAGCGCGACCCTTGCGCAATGAGGTGGCGAAGCGTTGGCGGTGCGAAAGCCTAAATAGCTGCACGAAGCTGGATCTTCGTTGCATATTTTACGCTTTTCTTGTTATTGTTGGTGGATTTTTTGATTTTGTTGACGATCGATGAAGAAATTTCGCGCGTAGGCTGTACGAGTCTGCTCAGCCCGCTCTCTAGCAGCGCAGCAGTTGATCCCTTCCATTTCGACTTAGAGACTTCCTGCCAACGCGCTGATATATGACACCATTATTTCGGTTTCATGTGAAATTCGGAGGGCCACAAAAGGCGGTGCCTACGTAAATCATATAAATGTGAAATTTCTCTGGATTTATTGTTATTTGTTGCGCTCAAAATGGAAAATTTGCATGCCAAGTGTAAAAAAATATAAAAATGTAAATATTTTCAGCAATTTTAAGTTAAAGAGCTTTAATAAAATTTTTTTTAGCGAAAAATTGTATTTAATTTAATTTAAAATTCCAATTTAAAACTGTATGTAAAATCTCTTGAAAGCCTCAAGCGAGCAAAAAGCTCAATGAAAGGTATTTCGTTAAAACATACATAATATAAAATCCAAAACGATAATAAATATACATAAATAAAGTTTAATTCCTTTGGTTTGGACAGTAACTTTTTATTTTAACACCAGAACCCAGTGCAAGTAAGGATATGTAGAGTCAAAAACAATTATGTGGGCAGAACCCGTCATTGAATATCAATATTAAGAATTATGGAACTTTTTTTCGTATTCACCCAACGAAATAAAATCCGAATGTTCCGATATATTATATCGTTAGAAAAGCTTTAAATGTATTAAGCTTGAAATTCCCGAAGAAAAAAAGTTATAAATAAATAATAAATTATTTTGGGTCGAAGTCTTTTATGCATAGTTGTTCCAACGCCAAGGAGTCCATAGATCTTTCGTGTCGAACTCTTTTCTTCATTGTTACTTTTTGAATTTGGGATTTTTTTTTTCATATTGGGGATTCTGTGTTTCGGGATTGAATAAATGGGGTTTCAAACCACTCTTACTATAGGCATGCGGTTTTCGATGATAACGAAACAGAACTCAGCTTGCTATATAATGGATAAATCCCGGTCAAGATAAGTCTGGAAATTTTTAATTTTTTTATAAGGAAAGGCAATCAATTTTATATCTGGAACAAGGTATACTAAGATTGACACGATCTTTGTAACTCCCTTGAAGGAGACGCCGGAAGACGTATAGGGTATATATATCCTATACCCGAGAATTGTAAAAAAAAGTTAAATATTTCATTCATCACCAGTATTTATTTTGTCGCCTTCAAAGTAATCCCCACCAGATGCAATACACTTATGCCAAAGAAGATTTTTCCAATCCTTCAGCTCCTTCAGCGAATTTGGTTTTATCTATTCGAGCACCTCAAAACGCGTTCCACTGAGCGGAAATTTCAGTTTGGGGAAAAAGAAAAGGTTACACGGAGCCAAAGTTGGTGAATATGGCGGTTTATTGATGGTATTGTTGCGCTTCTGGCTTTAAAATCGGTCACAATTCTGCTATTTTTGAAAAAAAAATTAGCTTTGTAGGGACGAATCGAGCAAAAACGCGTTTCGTACCCAAAATATCCACCAGAATAATTCAAACGGACTATTTTCATCAGTTGAAGAGGTTGTCCAGAAGGAGGCATGTCTTCAACGATCTGTCGACCGTCTTTCAGGGCTTTTTACCACTCATAGCCTTGTGTTTTTGATAAAACTTAATCACCGTAAGCCTTTGAGACATTTTTTGTCACAATATTGTATGCTAGATAAAGTATTGCGCATGAGAATGCTGACGGCATATTTGCTCATTCCAGTTTACAAGCTCAACTGTAAGATCACATAACCGTAATTTGGAAGCTCGACGAAACATTGATCCATGTGTATACATACAAAAGAGATCTTGTAACTGTCCAAGCATTAGACTACACTCGTCAAAACTGTTTCGAAGTAATCGATATTTGTCATTTCGACGAAAAAATATTACCTCCATTTTCGAGGTTCCACAAGGTATATCGACTATCTGATGGGCTTCGCGGAATGCAGAACCAACTTGGTATGCAATCTTAACACTTTTAGAGGTCATTAAAATCTGGTACCGAATTATGGAAGTTTCCAAATTTTCTTTTCAAAAATGGTCCGCAAGTAAGTCTCGTCCGATAAAGTTGTAGTAGTTCTTCCGTTACGTTTTTATCTTTTCTTTCGTGTCAAAATGACGTCCTTTTAATGGCTTCTTGAATTTGCTTAATAGTCAAATGTGGTACCGAGACAATTCAGGCGCATACGGTTATTGTGGAACGGTATGAGTTCAGTTTTTGGCAAATAAGTCGCGAAGAATCAATGTGCTCGTAGTATGACATGGCGCATTATTGTAATGAAGGAACCAAGAGTTGTTTGCTCATAATTTTGGCCGTTTCGGACAAATAGTTTGATGTATAAAGCCCAAATAAAATTCTTTGCTGTCAATTCGGACCGGTGGAAGAATTTCATACCATGATAATCAGCGCACCTTACATTTTGATCACAGTAGTATATGGAGGCTATTGAATTAGATTTTCAAGCTTCATGAAAATATTCCAGTATGAAGACCTATGTTTCAGTTTCAAATTTAGTTATTAGATTTCTTTTCGATTTTATTAGAATCAGTACTAGTATTATAAACCGACTCTCTCGGAACATAAATATGTATGTAGTATGAAGTACGGAAAATACAACAATTTTTTTAACGTTAACACCTCATTAAAACTTCAAAATTTTGAAAGATATTCAACAGCAACTAAAAACTTTACTTGATTTTCTCAAAAAATAAAAATAAAATAAAATTAGGTTAATGAGTAACTCGCTCCCCCGGCGGGTTTTCACATTCTAACAAGCGAATTAAAAGTTTTGCGCAAAAAGTCAAGACCGCATGTCTGCCATGTTGTTTGTCATGGCGTGACAATTTTATTAGGGGTTTTCTACCCTCGCAAAGCGTACGAAAAATAAATAAAACCAAAAATAAGCGGTAGTATTTTGCTGAAGAGTGCAACATGCCACATGCAACACATGCAATTCGCAAAAAAAACGCGGCAAAACAGGGAACGAAGTAAGTTAGAGTGCAAATGTTTGGACGCATAGATATTTTGTGGTCGCTGTTATTTTCGACTGCTTGCTGACTGTGGGTGCCACCAACGAATGGGTGGAGAGAGGTTCTTGAAGCGAATACAAAATGCCGTGATACACATGTAGCAAGTATGTGTCGTTTTGCAAGCGTTTTTGGCGTGCCACAACCGCGGGCGAATGTGCGCTTTGCCATGGTGTTGTTGTTGTGGTTATTTGTGTTATTTTCGTTTTTGCCATGTCGGTGCCGTGATGCATGATTGCACAGGCAAACGTTAAACCGCAATTTGATGGACAGCTTGAGGTTTTCCGTTTCAGTTAGACAGCGCTACAAATGTGCCAATATACTGACACACACATATACATATGTACATAAATGTATATATATGTTTGTATGTTTATGCTCATGTGCGCTTAAAAAGTAGTCTGACAGACCCTCTACCATAAACCAAACAAAAAAAAACGTTTGCGCTGGGTTCGTACGGCGCTGAGGAAGTCGCTGACGCTGCAATTGCTTGGGAATTTTCTATTCGCATTTTGGTGGCATGAAAAAAGTTGTTTTCTGCGAAGAAACTGCATGTTTTCATATGGTTATGTACAAATACATATATGGTACTATTTACGTACATGTGTATATGTGTACATATGTATGTTATATAAACAACTAATATCCGATTTTTAGGGCAGCTCGTGCTTCTTTCGTGGGAAAATGGTTTGTTTATTTATTATTTTTGTTTTTTTTGAGTAAAGTTTTCGAAAAATATTTTGAAAAGAGTGCGATAATGCACCATCTCATACTGCATTGGTTATTCGTGATCATTTCGTCACATTTTCAACTAATATCGTGTCGCAACCACCGCATTAGCCTGATTTACCTCCGTGTAACTACTGGCTATTCAGCAAATTCACACGAGCACTCCGAGGCCACCCTTTTGACTCAATTGAAGATATAAAAGCTGAATCGAAGAAGGCTCTGATGGCCGTCACAACGGAGGATTTTTCCAAGCGCTATGATGACTGAAAAATTCATTGGCATAAGTGTGTTGCTGCGGGAGGGGATCACTTTAAAGGAGATGAAAAGGACAAAATTCACCTTTCAATTTGAATTCAATACAAAGTAGTAGGCTTAGTTTTTAATATAAAGATCACTAAAGTCCCTTAGGACATCGTCTAAGTTAGTGAAAGAATGACTTGATCTCTTAGTGGATCTAACGTCCAATATTACGATAAACCTGCCAGGACATAGTGTTATCCTAGGAAACTTTGAAGCAGTTCAATTAGCCAGAACAGGCACCACTCTACAATTAGAATACGGAAAATTTAGGGAATTTTTATGCCTCTGACTACTTGCAGATATCTAATCGACAAATATGTTATAAATTTAGCTGAGTCTCGATGCAGTCAATCCCTGAGTTGCTGAACAAACAGGCAAACGATGCTTGAATGGAAAATGAGATACACATGCCGACTAATAAAATTTAAAAAGAATCATATAATACTCGTATAATAATAAAATTCTAGTAACATTACTAACAGGTCACTGTCTGATAGACAGACATGCCAGGAACGCCTTATAACGACTATTGTAGAAGAACTTAGAAGAAGAGGAGACTATCAAACATTATCTATGCGATTGTAAAGCTTTATATCTAGGGTTTCTTGGCGACATCTTGGAGGTTGCTCAAACAAAACTTTTCGCGCTGACGAACATCATCAGATGCACGGGATGATTCAAAGCGGAGCCAATAGAGTGAGGGTACTTTAGTCCAGGTGGTAATAAAATGGGTCATGAGACAGCCACTCTACTTACCAACCTAGGTTTTAATAACAAAAATAAATGTTTTTAGCTTTATTTTATATTATAATTTTATGCATTCTAAATCAATTAATTATGAAAGAGATCTACAATAGCATTACTCAAAGTAGTGCCGTTCCGATTTTCCTATCTTTCTGGCATCACTTTAGAACTACGCTGGCCTGGCGGCCAAGAATGAATCAAGCAACAGTATTACAATGAGGGCGTTATATAGTATATCGACTGGAACAAATAGTAAACAGAAGCAGTAAGGTCTGAACTTAAAGACAGGTTATTCAAAACTTCCCAGTCGCTGTTTTCCAAATAATGTTTCACCGGTACCGCACACAACAATTTGATGAAAGCTTGTTGGTAGCGTTCCCTATTAATGACTTCACTCGGTTTTAAAAGTTCATATATTAATATAGTACGACCTTCTGACCACACTAAAGATACAGAGCAAAACTTTATTGTCATGAATATTCGTCAAAGCTACCGATTGGGCTGTTTAACTAGGTTTCAGATATGGCATTTGCGTTTAGGCTTGTCACAATCCGATGTTAAAATAGCTTTTTTTGTAGCGTTCAGGCAGCATTTTTGACATGCAAAATTGTCTTTCAAAGTCTTTTGCCTTAAATTTATATGACACCTAATTTCTCTGCTTTTGAAAGTACTTAACTGATTCCAAACATTTTGAAATGACAAAAATGGAAGATTTCAAATATTCTGTGAGTTTCTCTTGTGTTTGACAATAATTTACATTTAGTAAAGCTTCCAGTTCATCATCTTCACACGTCTTTGGCGGTTTGAGGTCGGGAAATGGTAAGGGAGGGGCGTGGTTGCAGTTTTAAGGATATTAGAATTTTCAAAAAATTATTTTTTTTTTGTTTGAATTTTCGTTAAGTGTAATATCTTAAAAATATTCCCTGAAAATTTCACGTTGATCCGATAATTAGTTTTTGAGTTATTCGGCAAATAACAAAGAGAGCTCGGGCACTTCAAAGCGCTAGTGTGAAACTTTAAACGCGTTTTTCTCAAAACTATGTTTTTTGAACTGGTGAAACTGTAACTCGAAAATCGCTTAGTACATTTTAATGTAATTTAACAGCTTTTAGAATACATAATAAACTCGGCCTGATCGAAGGATTTTTTTTCAAAATTTCGATTTTTTAAGACCAATTAACTGTTGATTTTTTCCCAAAAATTTAGAAAAAAATTTCCTGAGGCCGCCATTTTGTTAATTTTTGAAAAAAAAAAATCCTTCGATCAGGCCCGAGTTTATCTATTTATAAAACTTAATTTTTATGTCCGATTGATTTTAGATGAATCTCCAAAGACTTATGGTTGTCAGCGCAAGTACCTTTTTTTGGAACTGGGTCAACACAAACAACTATAACTTTGGAAATTAAATTTTTTTTTTTTTTTAAATTTTCGTGACTTCAAGTCAACACATTCTATAATAATGCCATATTACTACTTTTGTAAAATAACACGATTTAATAGCAAAAAAAATACTGAAAATTGTCATTTTTTCGTGCCTCTGACTACCCCTAACCCCTTAAGGGCTAAAAACGGTTTTTCTCGATTTTCGACAAAACACCGAGTTCGAAAAAAAATTTATGTGGCAATGTTGTAAATAATGAAAAGATCTATAACTTTTAGACAAATACTTTTTTCACATAATCTCAAAATTTATGTGAAAAATGTAAATAATCCAGTTTTTTGGGATTTTTTTATTTCATGAAATATGATATAAACTTACATTGTCCCAAAACCACTATATTTTTTATATTAAAAATGTTTTATTCTCCCTTTTATGGACCTAATACTGATTTTTTTTTAATGCGAGTAAGGTTTATGATTGCTGAAATCATTTCTTTCTGGTCCAAAAAATATACATATAAATAAGGTATATTTGCTATTTTCTGAGTAAAAAGCTCCAGGGACAGAATAAGTACAGCATTTTTGTTCGAAAAGAAAACGCTGTTAGTCCAAAAATTTACCCAAGCTTTAGCATCTTAAAAATCTTTCAATTATTTGAATTTTAATGTGATATTTTTACATAAAATAAAAGCTTCAAAAGAGTGGTTATTACTTTCTCTTAAAAAAATTGTTTTCTATTTTCCCATAAGCTCTTCATCAACTAATGCCCAATGCAAAAATTTACAAATTTACAAATTTCACAAAAAATCACCTCTTGACCAAATGTGTTTATAGTAAATCATATTTTTCTTAATAACTCGAAATAACTCATAGCGACGCCAGCGATTGTTTGAACTTCAAGCGAAACCTGACGAAATTGCTGTCCAGCTCAAGTAGTCGCACGTTCGAATCGCATGCAATTGACGCCATATCTGGCAGGGTCTATCGCCGGCGTGTATTAGTCAGCGACGGCGTGCAAAATCTGTTCGTGCATCTCGTCAGTAAACGTTCAGCATCAACATCAA